>NC_056603.1:608045-903045 GCF_018340385.1 Cyprinus carpio | reverse complement strand
AAGTGAAAAGGCAAAAATGGAAAAAACCCTGCTTAAACTATAATAGTGAAAGTGTTTTAAAAGTGTTAAAAAAGTGTTACTCTTATGTGTTACTCTTATGTTAAATGATTTGCAAAACTATGAGAACACAAACTATAAATGTCTCCCATCCTATAAATCTGTTTTATTTAATGTATTAAGATATCTAAGAAAGAGAATTACACATTTGTTTACCTCTATATAAACATTGTGCTGGAAATGCAGCACGTGCATTGTGTAAAAAACACATACAAACGGCATGACATAAATTACATTTTACCTTGAACACCTCTGAGAAGAAACCTGAGCCGATTTTCTCGCAGATGAAGTCATCTATTCGTGCCAGGCTGGACACTGCGCTGCGCAGCGCCCGGTAAGAGGACGGCCTGGGCCGGTGCGCTCCGTGAACCCCGTGCAAAGAATCCGAAGCCTCAGGGTCCAAGTCATCTTGATCCATAACGATGGTCCCGGATGACATTATCTCGTACACTGTAAATTCCCCCACGAACATCTACATATCTCACTCAACAACGCAATCACAACATCACCAAAATCACTTCAAAAGAAAAAAAAGAAAAAACAGAGCGGGTCAGCCTTTCGATGAAGTTAAGAAGGGCTACGCGTAATCCCCGGTGCGCGTCCGGCGCGTGACCGATCTTCAGGGCTCGTGCGTCGCTTCCTCCATGCTGATGTCTGCCCTCGTTTTCAGTAACGCATCACATTCCTGTTTCAAATAAGAAATGGAGAATCGATCTCAACAACAGTTACATTAAAATCCTCTTATCAGTATATGCTTTTGCAAGAGCGAGGCTTAAGGTGAACACGTTTAGCTGAACTAGTGTAAATGATAGTGAACGGCGGCGGCATCTTCCGCTACAGTCGGACTGCGGATGATGAATTATACACAGAGAAGTGAGGCGAACGAGCGGTCGCGACCTCTCTAAAACACCGTTTTATACTGTTATTGATCATCTAAATTGAGCTTGTTAAAATCAATATCATAATTTTGCCACCATGTCGTTTATCGTGATGCTTACCTGCGCTGCTCTACAGGTTTAAACTTATCGAGTCTTCGTTTCCCCACCTTATAGTTTCTCGGGCCGTCGTAAATATCCTAAAATGATGGAAGCGTTTGCTCAGTTACCCTCGTGTTTCATTTTGAAAGCGACTAAACGGGGAGTCCCGGCTTGCGTCTGTGTGTGCAAGTCGCAGGAAATGTGTGCAGACTGAGTTTGAGTTCTTATAGGAAGCGACTCACCTGGGCGGGCCTCACCTGCGGGGGTGCGCGCAGTCAAGCTGCTTGATTGACAGATGACCAGGCGAAGCTCAAGTGGTGGCGCCATTCGTTTAGCCCAAATCCCCGTTGGTTGTGCAAATTATATTAGTTGTGCTAATATTATTTGCAATTATTTGGAAGTAAAAATAGACTTTTTAAAAAGGCAGCGGCTATTTGCACTAAGTGTAAATAGCAATTAGATGCTATTTACACTGTTCAAATAGCATATTTTCTTAGCTATAGATGCTATTTACAGTAAGTTCAAATAGCGATGGATGCTATTTACACTAAGTGCAAATAGCAGCATTTTTTTGTGATATGCTATTTACACTAAGTGCAAATAGTTATAGATTCTGCTATTTATATACTAATTATTGCAAATAGTGGCAATTATCTGCACCTCAGTATTGTAGTACATTATAAAACAGTATGCCATAACTTATTGGGTGTAAATTTTAATTTTAATTCAAATTATTAAATGGGTGCCACCTTATTGGGACAATAAAGCCCTGCCTACACCTCCCCTAACCCTAACTGATACTCTATTTTCAACGTTTTGATTATTTCCTTTATTATCATTGAAAGTAAATGCTTTTCTGATGTGATCTGAAATTTGAAAAGGGAGAAAAAAGTTAGGAAAAAGGTGGATTCGAACCCAGGTCGATCGTGTCAAAATGAGTACAACACACGTTTTACCTAATGTTGACTAGCCGAATCACACTTTTCGGTGGGCGGAGTTAGTGTAAATAGCCTCTGCCAACAAGGCAGGCTATTTGCACTGAGTGTAAATAGACACTCCGTTTTAGAAATGTTTTTAAATTACTCCTAAATTATTGAATAGGCCTACATCAAGCTCAGCCTGTCAAGAATCGTCTCGACAATGCAAATTTCGCTGCTAGAGGGTGTGCGTATTCAAAACAAAGGTGTAGTTTGATGACGCCGTGACTGAGTGTGGAATCATGGGAGTTGTCGTCTTCATTCCCACAGCTGACACAATCCGATGGGACTCGGGCAAAAACATTTTCATGGATGAGCTAATGATTTATTAACATTGTAGTATGAAGCAGGGTGATGCTGAAAGCTGTCGAAGCGATTTGGGATACATTTGGGATAATGTAAGTATACAAATCAATATGTCAAATGAAAATTTTTTCACTAATAACTTACCCCCATGTCGTTCCAAACCCGTAAAAACTTTGTTCATCTTTGTAACACAATTTAACATATTTTGGAAGAAAACCGGAAGGATTGTGACTGTCCCATGGCACGGCTGACACAGAAGAGCGTAAGCTGTGCGTACGGCTCATATTCTCCAAAATGGCACTACGCTGATGTGGAGTGACACAGAGGAGACAAATTGTTGAATAAAGTCGTTATTTTTGTTTTATTTGCGTACCAAAAGTATTCTTGACGCTTCATAACGTTACGGTTGAACCACTGATGGCAGATGGACTATTCTGACGATGCTTTTACTTTCCTGGACCTTGACAGTGTAACTTATTTGGCAGTATATGAAACAGTCACAAGCCTCCCGGTTTTCTTCCAAAATATCTTAAATTGTGTTCCGAAGACAAACGAAAATTTTACGGGTTTGGAACGACATGGGGGTAAGTGATTAATGACAAAATTTTCATTTTGGGGTGGAGTATCCCTTTAACACTGTAAATATTGACTCATATTTTTTTTTGCCAATAAAAGCCTTTAAAACTATATGCTTATCATTGTTTTTCAGTATACCATAGAAAAGTGGAAAAAAATAATCTACAAAAACTGAAGCAGCAAACTTTGCAAAACACAACATTTATGTCACTGCAAAAACTTTTGGGCACGACTGTGTTGGTTGCCTCCTCTAACTATTTAATAAGGGGTTTTCCAATATTTTATATTTTGCCAAAATTAAGGTCACTGTGATATTTATAATTGTTGACTATTTTATTTATAACTTTTTAATCGTGTCCACATACCGGATATTATTATGTTACAGTGCAACATCAACAGCATAATTGTGTAGCCATTTCAGTAATGTGTATTATTTTTAGAAGGCTTTTTTGTTAATCCACGACAAACTGGCCAACAGTGCTGTGAGAAACTTTATACGAAGACAACACAAGACAATCTATGATGTATAAATTATTGAGCAAGACCGTCACTTAAGTTATTTATGAGCCTTAAAAGTGTTTTTGTTTTGACGATGGTATTGGACGCCCTTCATTTATTTATTTTTTTAAGTTTGTCAAGTGTGTGACGCCCTCTTGTGGATAAATAATAGTATAATATAGACTAATGCAGGGAATGTATATAAAATATTTAATTTAAAAACATGATGTTTTCAGTAGCTTCGTCATAATATGACCTTCTGGCTCTTGAAGTTGTGAGCTGAATTTCATGGTGCAAGTATATAATATCTCACGGTAAATAAAGCACGCATCTGGCCTCTTGAATAAATGAGTCGATGCTTAAGCGCACAGAGCTCATTAAATTGCTCCTGTTGCCGTTAATGGGTGTAGAGTTGCATGCAGAAGAACATGAAGGAGTGTGTATCGTGTGTGTGCGCGTGTATTATATGCCACAAAGAAACCGCTCTTGTTACTTTATGCTTCCGTCTAGTGGCACAAGACTAAAGAGCAAAATTTTCTAAAATTAACATGGCCCTGATAAATCTGAGGGATATACTAGACTGAGGGATCCACAACTTACTTAATCTTGCATTTTTACTTAAAATAAACATGTGTTATATGCGATGCTATATGTATTTGGAAAGCAACTGAAAATTATATTCTAATAATTATGAAATTATGATCACCATAAAGAGCGATTGAACTCATAGAGATATTGGCTCTGCTCTCTGTCTCATACAGTACAGTGCTTGGGCTTTGTCCACACATTTCATTGTGAATATTTATCTAGATTTAGGTAAATAACCGACCTACGTTTTACAGTCATATACGTGTTACAGATTTTGAATGCATTTTGGACTTTAAATAAATGAAAGGCATTTCATGGATAAAATACCAAGTTTTAAAACATTTTTTATTGTCTCAGGTAATAAGAGAAGAAGTGTGCATCACAGGAATGACTCTTTACAGGTCAGTATCACATCAGAGCAAAGAACGAAAATTAAATTTAAAAGAAATTTAGCATTACATCACTTGTGAATGGGATGCCGTCAGAATGAGATTCCAAACAGATGATAAAAACATTGCAATATTTGTAAGAAACAAATCCATCAAGTCATTTTAACTTCCATAATTCATAATTCAAAATAATTCCTTCCCCTGTTCCCCTGTCCTCTCACATCAAAAATCCATTTACATATTTGTTTAGAATTGTTTTGGACTGTTTTCAAGTGTAAACTACTTTTCACTGGAGAAAGCAATATTATGGATAGAAGATTTTTATTTAAGAAAACAGTGGTTTGATGTTAAAGAATATGCATCTTTTCAACTCACAAAACATCAACTAATGGATTGGATTCATGGGAATTACTTGTGGATTATTGTGATGTTTTTATCAGCTGTTTGGAGTCTTATTCTGACGGCACCCATTCACTGCAGTGGATCCACTGTAAGTGAGTGTATGCTGAGAAGGATCACACTGTACACTGTACCTGCATACTGCTGTATCCTCTTCAACTCTGTGACATTCATGATAGCAAAAGATGAGATCTTCATTTACATACAGACACATTTATGAATTTAATTCTCTTTTAAACATGTTTAGCTTGCATTTGGGATTGAGCAGCCTGACAGAAAGATGAAATAATACACTAAGGCTTGATGCATGTGATTAAATGTGTGTATGTGCTCATTTAATAATAAAAAACGAGGACCTTACAAGTGCAAAAAAAAAAAATAAAAATAAAAAAATAAACAAAAATTGTTCATTCTGTAACTGCTAAACTGTGCCATTAATTGTGAAGTTAGAATCTGAAAAACCTACCAGTTTGACTAAGTTTCTCATCTAGAGTCTCCTGCAGCTGAGTCAGAACTCTTCTAAGAGTCTCCACATTCACACAAGTGTTAATACGGATTCCAGTCCAGTTCTTGGTGTCTAAAGGGCTGCACAGGGATGAATAAATCTTCAGCAGGAGAGAGAGAGAGAGAAAGAAATCCCCCAGCATGTTGAGTGTTATCCTGTGATGTGAGCAGAGAGAGAGAGAGAGAGAGAGAGAGATACACTGACCTGTAGGAGATGCAGGTGATCTGTAGTGTTTCTCCTCTTGAGTTCAGTGATTTCCTGCTCCAGCTCTTTAATGAGCTCTTCAGCCTGCTTCTCTGAAGCTTTCTGCTACCTTTCCATCACCCCTGCAGCTCAGACTGACATCTCTCAATGTAGCAGATCAGACTAGTGAACAGCTCAACATCGTCTGCTCTCTCATTTTCAGTGTTTTTCTGATTAGTCAGATTTGTAAGGAAAAAAAAAATAAATCTGAATTTTTTTTTAAAAGCCGAGTATCTGATAAACCAAATTTATATATAAATTTGATTTAAATAAACTTGAATATGTAAACTTACTTTTCTTAGCTTTACTGGGTGTTGGATTTCTTCAGTCTTCTTCATTCTGTCCTGGATCATTTGCTGCACATCTGTCTGTGTCTTTATCAGCTGACTCCATGGCCAGATATTTATGGTTTAATTCATGTAATTATTTATTATATAAATATTTACATATATTTAAAAAAAATGAAAGGCAAGCTTATAACAAGTTTATAAAGTTTATAAACAATTCATCTAATTCATTATTTTATGGGGATTACTGACTTGCATGGAGATAAATTCTGCCATTGCTTTTGTCCTTTTTAAGATTTAAATGAATAAAATAACATGTCAGGTCTTACTTCCCAGCAAAATCCATCACCAGTGGATTCATAAGAGTCAAATAACACACATCTTTAAACTTAAAATATTTAAATATGATATCTTTATATTATATAAAGATATCTAAATATTTTCTTTATCAAAAAATGAAAAATAAATAAGTTCACTTAATTAAAATTTATATTAAATGTTTTGATCTCATGTTAGCAATGACAGTTATCAATAATTATTATTTTAATTATATAATTAATAAGGGGCAATCTTATTTTTTGAGGATAAAATATTCTTGGAGACACAGTGACAGGAATACTATATAAAATAAATGGCTGTAAACATTTTGTCGAGGCAACAACATCCTTATGTCATGGCCTCGAGATGCTATGTTGAGGGAACAACATATTTTTCTTGTGGCCACGAGTTTAATGCGTAAACAAACTTGGGTGACCATAGCAACACAGGATTATCAGAGATGGATTCATTAATATTTTATTTTGAATTAAGAAATTATTATATTATTATAGACATTATTACATTATTAAACTATTATATTAACCATAGGCCTTGGCTACCGGACTGTATTACGTGCGAAAGTCAGCATTCAAAGGAAGTTTATCATGAATAAATGTTACATAAAAGTTACAGAATGAACACTTTTCAGCACCTTTTTCCCTTAATTTTGATCTCTTTACTTAATGTTCTGAATACTTTTGTAAATAATAGCCTACTGTAAATGCTCAACATGCCAATAAATCTCTAATTATGCTGACTGGAATTTTTGCTGGAATGCAGTTTAAATGTAACACATATTTCACTTTATTTCTGCTAATTAATAGACCGTAACTGAAAATACTATAGTGTTTCATTGAGGAATTAATCATTCATGTAGTTTCATTTGCCCCTGTCGCTTAAGACCGCACCCTCCAATCTTGATTGGGAACTTTTTGTAAAGTGTTACCCAATTAATGAACAATTAGTGCTATATCACCATTGCCATTGCTATAACGAACCAACCATCACAAATATTACAAATATTAGGGAGGAAACATTTTTGTTTAAATGTCAGTTTATAGAACATTTCTGCTTACAGAAGTATTGTACAATGGGTAAGTAAAAAAGATTGTTTGTTTTGCATGAGCAAATCATTTATATTAAGATGTGTATAGACAAAAAGTCTTGAATATTTTTTGTGCTAAGCCAGATATACATCACTGTGCTGTAATGGGACCCTCCTTAGATCAAACTATAACCTTGGATTTTCCCTGAAACTTCTCACCCCATTGTCCCTTATTGACCCCAGTGTTACGTCTAGACCTGTGTACAAAACCTAGTCAGTTTATAAATTAACCATAAGGATGGCGACTGCATATGTATTGTACTGTAATAGCACTATATTCTCTATCTCCTGTGGGAGTGGCATGTGTGCACTGCACTTTATATCTCTTAATGCATGATCTCTGCTTTTGCCACAATGGCTTTGACAATCAGAGAGTGTGTGCTCTGGCTCTCTTTAGGCTGGTCTCACCCAGCACAAAGTGCCCAAAACATCTCCCTCCAGTCAGAAACCCACTGTTTTCTCTCTCTGCAGTGTAACTGGCTGAGAAGATACGCAGAAGAGAGGTTTGAGTTTTTGTACTGTCACAACTGAGCATTACGGAATGTATAAAAGATGAGCATATGGGCGTTTGAATAATGAATGGAAAGATAATGTAACCAAACATTGCGCCGTATTTTATAACAGATAAAAAGTATAGCCTGTGTGTTTTATGTTTAGATTTATTTTGCACATTTAAATAAAAGCAGTTTGATGGATAAAGCTCTGGTTCAATGGCTATCGTGTGCACTACAAGAATGACAGGTTAGCACCAAACTGAAATATAACTTGTTGCTGGATCAGTGACTCGATTCCAAAGGGTTAAATGAAGAAGGCTTTATTGCATATTTCTTGAATGGATTCACTAATCTTGGGTTATCTAGTCAACTTTTTCATGGATAAATTTTACAAAGTGCTCTGAAGTGCAAATGTTCTGGCAATATAAATCTAGATTGTGGCTCAATGCCCGAAACCTTATGTCAAAATCTCCTACATGTGGATAAAATATATATTACACTGTGCTTTTTCAGGTTTTGTTCTGCTTACTAAATAACAAATTTAAATATATTTAAATGTATCTTTAAAACCAAGTAGTCTCTAAACCGTAACTAGCAAGGGAAAGTTCTCCCCCACAAATTAAAAATATGTCATTTACTTACCCTCATGTCGTTATAAACTTTTATGACTTTCTTTATTCTGTGGAACATTTATTCTGTGGATATTTTGAAAAAAAGTTTTTTTTTTTTGTCCATAAAATCAAAGTCACTGGGGTCCAAATAACGTTAAATGTATGGGAAAAAAATTTCAGACACAGGCACAGCAAAATATAATAAACACAATGTTTAAACGGTGATAATGTAAGTGCTTATAAGTCCTAAAACAACATCACTGACAGATTCACCACTGCAGACAGAGCTTGACTAGTGCCATGGTCTTTTGTAATACTGAACATGAATCTGTTTGATTTGTAATTTGAGGTTACTAGAGCGGAGGTTGTGCAGTCCTACATTGACAGGATACAGGAGGTAAACCCACTTCTCGATGCTTTGGTCAAAGACAGGTGAGCCCTTGCTTTAGTGAGGTAGTAACAATGTCTCTGCATGACTGAAAAGGACAGTTCATTGTTTTGCAGTCACTGTGACATACCAGTCATTTCATTTTTTTAATATATCTGCACCTAAGCATGGAGTCTGTGCCGATACATAAATGACTGTGTCATCTGCATATTAACTGACATTTAGTAACATAAAAAAATGTATTTGAATTGCTGTATTGTATTGTATTGTATGTATTGAATTGTTGTCTTACCTGTATATTCTTTTAAAGCTTCTGCTAAGAAAATATAGTCAGTTCATTGCAAAGTACACAACAATAGGCCTAGTGATGAGTTATTGACTGTACTAGTTTTGTGGACTAGTATATCATAAGACAGTCTGTTTCCCCCATGCTCTGGTCTCCAAAATGACTACCTGGGTTCTGGTCCAAAGTGTCGCTATGCTGAAGACCCACTGCAGAGAAGTACATCTCATAAAGATATAAGCCAGAGAATGCAAATACCAGTTTTCTACAAGTCAGTACTGACACAAAGTATATATTTGCAGGCTCTCCCTCTCAAAAGAGGTGAATCTAAAAACGTCAAGTTTTTTTTCACTGTAGTAGATGATGGTGGGGCTCCACTGACCTCTCCAGTAGATAATCAGCTCATTCAAGCTCAAAAGAGGGTGAGAACAATATATAATACATGCATAATATAAATACATAAACTTGAATGCTGCTGTAATCAGTTAGATTGCATAATATATGCAAATTATATTTGAAAAACTCTAGGGGACTTGTAGTATTAGTAGTGCTTATGACAGCAACAATTGCACATGCAGAGAATTAGAGTGTGTTTGTGTTTATTCCAGCCTCCACAACCTTTTGTTTAGCTAATGGCAGATGAAGGTTCTGTGTGGACTGTTTGGGAGCTGATAAAGAGGATATTTGGAAGATCTGAACACACTGTGGCAGCTATTGGTAAACTAACCAGTATTAGTTTAGTATTTAACTGAGATACCATTAATGCTTTGATCAGTATTTTAAATTTGTTTTGATTTTTATATATTTTTTATATTGTATGTATCGGCACAGACTCCACGCTTAGGTGCAGATATATTAAAAAAATGAAATGACTGGTGTGTCACAGTGACTGCAAAACAATGAACTGAATTGTTCAAAAACTGTCTTAATGTGTTTTTCAATTAGAAGGAAGGATTTTTTTTTTTAATTTAATTATTTTTATTAGTTATCGTATAGTTTTGTAGTTTTTTAGTATATCTATTTTAGTATATCAAGTTACTAAACAAAATAAAAAAAAATTAGAAATTTTGCCATGGCATCCAGCTAAAAATAAAATAAGTTACATTTTTATGTATATATATTTTTTTAACTTTATTTCAGTTAATTTTTTTACAGTAATGAAAATGCTTTTATTTAATGGTTTTCATTTTAATTCAATAATCCTGACTCTAAAAATATTCTCTATACTGTACAGTTTTTGGCAAATGGCAGATGGGAGTACTGCTGTACCCCTCTCATCCTCTTCTCGCCCACAAACACCACCATCCCCATTTCACTCCACATAACTTCAGTTACACATCTAACAATTGCTTGAGTAGTCATTTTAGTGGATTACAATAAGTTATTAAAGTGATTAAGAGCTATTATAAGTTAAGAGTGGTCAAACATAATGTTCATTTTAAAATCAATACATTTGCAGCAAAGTTAATATCAGGAGTGTGTAATAAAAGTAGGTTCAAACTCTTTTAAACACAGCAAAGAAAATATATTTTAAAACGTTTCACCCATTTCTAGGGATCCTGGGTGTTTTAGGTCTGCCGGTGACGCAGTGTCCACTGGGTCTGAGTAAGGAGCGATTGCCTTTGGCTGTGCAGGTGGTGGTTGGGAAGCTTCAAGACCATCTGCCCTTGGCTGTGGCACTCTACCTGGAGAAAGCTTTTGGAGGCTGGGTTAATCCTGGAGTGGTTTAAGCACTGAAGAGACTGAAGGAAACGCTGGATCTAGGCATGATGTCGCAAAGCAAGTTTCTCAGAAATTAACAAAAGCAAGTCTCAGCCAACACTGCTTTGCACAGTTCATTTAAAGAGACAGTTCACCCAAAAATCTAAATTCTGTCATCATGCACTCACCTTCACGTCATTCCAAACCTGTAGTTCTTTTTCTGTGAAACACAAAAGATATTTGGAAGAATGCTGCTAACCAAACAGTTTTGGTGCCCATTGAGTAAGTAAATTATGGCAGAATTTTTGGGGTGTTTCAGGGTGAACCATCCCTTTTAGATAAGCAGTTAGAAAGCTATAGTCTTTTTTATTCAGCATTTAGACATGGCTTCCAAGTATAATAGTTTTAGCAGATCTAAATCGAAACCAGATTTATTAACAAATATGAACATGAGGAAAATGCTTAAGGGCTTTTCTAACTAGTCACCTTATTACAGCCAAATGAAAACGAAACTAACAGATGTGCTGAGTGATGTCTGTAAAGTATCCTTGCACTGAAAAAGACCCCGTCATTAAGAGTAGTTAAAGAGAGATGAGCAGAACACATTTTGACTCAATTCAAATAATACATAGCTGTGCATATTGACTGTAATATAAAACCATCAAATACCTTTAAGTTAAGGCATATATTTACTCAATCCTGTAAACAATTTTTAAATTACGGATGAAAATACCCTTAAATTAAACTTTACTGACTAAAAATTCATCTATAATCACTGTTCCACTTCAGAAAACTTGTATTGCACCAAATATTACTTGTTTCAGAGTTAATACAATCACCACCCGTGTCATTAAAAACATTTGTGTCTCAGACTTTTGCACACAGATAAAATGTACAACCGGCAACTAGCAACAACTAGTAGGTTGTTAGAAAGGCAGTGATTCAGTTGTGACTGTGGTTGTGCAACATAATATCATTTACACTCAGGCTTCAGCAAACGACTCATTCAAATCTGGACATGTTTTCATTTATTTCCTCCTTTTTTTAAAAAAAAAATATTGTTTTACACTTTGTTTATTGTTTTTATCTTTTTTCTGTCCAATGAGGAACTTGAAAACATCTTTAAACATTTGTGGGACACTATAACAGTATGTTTGTACCCTTTTAAGATCTCTTAATCAAAAGTAGGTTAAGACACAAACCACCTTTCGCCTCATTTCCCAGACACTAAGAAATCTGAAATGGGCCTAAAAACGAGACATGATACAAACATTAACAAAAAGATAAAGAAAACGGCTGTCTTATAAGAGGTCCCTGTCTTTGGCAACGCAGGAACAGAGATAGGACACGAGGTCAGCCAAACAGGAAGTCCTTTTCAACTGTCTGAAACCAACATCCAGAAATTCACTAGCACATATTCCCAATACACCTCAGAATTTGGCCCGTAAATATGTACATTCCAGCCCATGTACATGAAATTTTATTTTAAAGCACTCCTCAGGTGGCATTGAAAGGGGTGTGTGAATGTACACATGTGTCTATGTAAACGCGCTGAGCAAGTGTGTGTGTGTTTGTTAACCCAGTCCTCCTCAGGAGACGTTGGTTATGGGTTTGTATTTCTTGAGGCGGGTCCATTGCCCAGTAGAGTAGTTCATCTCAAACACTGTGTCCACCAGCATGGTGGTGCTGCCGGTTCCGTCCGCTTTAGGCAGTACTTCTGTGTGCTCGCTCAGTTTGATCTGAATGATGTCACCCTGCTCTGGACAAGGGTTTTCTTGGAAGGATGGGACAGACAAACATTAGGAGGGCCATTTAGATAACAGAGGAGCAGTAAGATACATAAAATCTGCTCAAATCAAACCCAGAATACCTCGAGATCCTGCCATGAAGCCCAGGATGAGGGCTTTTTCGGGACGTGTAACTTTGTTTGCAGTCTTGAACATTTCCTGTGCAGCATACATCTGTTCTCTCTGTGGTGAACCGAACATGCAAGATAAAAATAAAACTTTCCAAAATGAATAATTCAGCAACGATGCATTAAATTGATCACAAGTGATTAAGTGATCACAGTAAAGACATTTATAATATTACAAAATAATTATATTCTATTCTAGGGCAAAATAAATAAATAAATAAAAACACTACCATTGACCTTCTACAATACTAGAATTTTCTCAGTTGAAACCTTTTTAAAATGTCTTAAAGAAATATTTATAAATAAAATTCTGAATGTCCTGTAAAATTTAAAGTAGATCAGTCCAGTAAAATGTCAAAATCAGAGAGGTTTTTACCGTGAGTGACAGGTTCTTTTTCGGTTGGGTTTGTGGGGGTGCTGGCGTGGGAGCAGGCTGGGCTGCAGTGGTGGGCGGCTGCGTGGGCATGTCTGGCTGTGCTGCTGTGGCGGCGGGGGGCGGGCCATTGTTGGTGGGCGTGCTGGTTGGTGTGGTGGGTGATGTGGGGGTTGTGGGACTGGCAGTGCTGGCATTATACATGGGCGGCCGCTGTTTAAACTGGCCGGGTAATGAAGCAGAAGCGGCACTTGGGGTAGACGATTCCTCTGACTGCCGGTTTGTAGTTTCACGCCCTGAACCACCTGCATTCGCTAAATATTAAGGCAAATAATTGGGGATGAGAAGACTTTAAGCTCATACTTGGCTTCCTGTTAATATCTGCCTATCCCTTGTGTCTAATTAATAAATTTTCTACTGTAGCTAATTTCTTTGCATCCATCCCATCCTGCGTCTTTCAGTGGCTTACCTGGCTGTGTCTCTGAGCTGGGAATATAAGACGAGGAAGGAACCATGCTGGGGGTGGCGGGAAGGTAGCTGGTTGATGGTAGCGCACTCTCGTTGTTTAGAGCCCCGAGTTTCTGTTGAAAGGAGAGGAGAAACACATTTGAGTTTTGTTCCGACCCCCATTCAAAGCATCCATCAAATGGCTGATAAGATTTCCAAAACTACCTGTGTAGACACCAGGCCAGCTGCATAGTCTGGTGTTGCGTTCTCCACCACTGCCTCTTCTTTGGCTGCCTTTTCTCCAGCTTCTGTGTCTGAACAAGACAAAAATAATAAACACATTTTAACTACAGATGTACAGCACAGAGGGACGTGGGGTGGTCTTTAAGTCAGTCAGTTCAGAGGTGCAGGGTCTATGTCACTAAATAATCTTGAACTTACCCAAAGTCTTTCTTCTCTTCTTAGCTTCTCGGCCAGCCCCTACCATATCCAACTCAGATATATCCAACAACTGCAAGAAAACACTCAATCACATAACCTGACATTATAAAGCACAGAAATGACATCCATACCAAGAATGTGAAATTCAGTTCATGATTCATAAATCCAGGTGTCATCTGCAAAGAAAACTATTTACTCTTCAGCATTAAGAAAAGAGAAATACCTGTTAGATCTACCCAAGTCATTCAGTGACTTCATAACTGGTCATTGCCGGACAGTTACCTTGACTCCTCTTTCCTTGCGCAGGGGTGTGCGGGCCGGGGTGATAGGGGTTCTGTTACTGGGAGGGCTGAACATGCTTGGGGTGGTAGGACTGCGAAATGGTGCTTTGGGAATGCCCTTCAGAGGTGCTGAGAGAAGACAGACAATCATTATTATCAATCTTGTGTGTTGTTTATTACAACTTAAAATAGCTGTTAAAATAGATGTTTCCATTTTAATATATTTTAAAATGTAATTTGTTCCTGTGATGCAAAGCTAAATTTTCGTAGCCATTACTCCAGTCTTTAGTGTCACATGATCCTTCAGAAATCATTCTAATATGCTGAAGAAACATTTCTTCTTATTATCAATGTTTTAAAACAGTTGTGCTGCTTAATATTTTTGTGGAAACAGCAATACATTTTTTTTTCAAGATTCTTTGATGAATAGATTTTAATTATTTATGATTTAATGCCATGTCAGCAGCAATGGCTATATTTATGGCCAAAACAAAAAACAGTCAATTCACTCAATATCCTTTCAATATAATGTTTACAATAATTTAACAATTTTGTCTTAAAGTCAACATGCAAAAATAACAATATAAACTTTTTGATGAATAGAAAGTTCAAAACAACAGGATTTATTTGAAATCTTTTGTAACATTATAAATGTCTTTACTGTTACGTTTGATCAGTTGAATGTGTTCTTGCTGAATAAAGTTTTTCTTAAAAAAGAAATATATATTTTTGACCACAAACTTTAAAAAATATATTACTTTTAGCCAACTAGTTCCCAGGTATTTTAGTGGATGCATGAAGTCAACTTTTCTGAAGTTCATCACTTCAACTATGGACACGTTCCTCTAACATTCAACAAGGAAAAAGATATGGTCTTCACTTGTATCACTATATCTATAGGTTTGATATTATTGTTAGCTAATGCAATAACATTCATACATCTTTGCCATCCAAATAATTTTTGGGGCCACCGTGTATACATATAAATCTTACTTGTGGTGTCAATCTTCTTCACAAGACCTCTTCCTTTGGAGTGGAACGGCACTCCTGCTGTTTTCTTTAACTGCTGGGCAGTCTCTGTGGCTTTAAAACAAATACAATGAATAACACACAGTGACAACAAACATGTCATCACACAAACATTCCTATTTTAAATTATGTGAATGACTCCACACCGAAAAATGAAAAGAGTTGCTTTGGCACAAAGAATTCACAAACACACTTACATTTCTGAAGCAGCTCAGCTCTAAGCGTAGCACTCTTGGGTTTCCTCTTGAGCTGGAAGTGCTTGATGGGTGGAGTGAGTGGCCCCACCAGCGTGGTCAAAGCACTCTTGTTCAGATACTGACACTCCAGAGGCAACATGGACGATGCTTCACATTCATTTACTGAACAGAGGTGCAAACATCAACAGTAAGTCTCAGCACATCATTCTTACCGAAGTTTATATGCACCTGCAAGTGACAGTTTAGCGAGAATACCCATAACAATCTGAGCTAGCTATCGAGAGCCAACAAGAACCCAAAAAAAACAATCCCAGACAAACACAACAATTGTAGAAATGTCACTTGGTCACTGTTATATTAATATAGATAGATATATACATAGAGAGAAATATTTATTAAACATTAAATATGTTGAAGCACATAAAATATTTAAATATTGCAGTTTTAATATTGCTATTAGGCAGCCCTTATTAATGAATAAAGTACATGATGATTTTTAGTCCAGGGCAGAAATATAGTGCTCAGAACTCTGTTAACTTAATTTTTAACGTAACACACACTGACGCACATGTCACACAGTGCACCCATCAAAGATGTCTGTCTGACACACATATGTGACCCTGGACCACAAAACCAGTCTTAAGTCGCTGGGGTATATTTGTAGCAATAGTCAAAAAAAAAAAACATTGTATGGGTCAAAATTATAGATTTTTCTTTTATGCCAAAAATCATTAGGATATTAAGTAAAGATCATGTTCCATGAAAATATTTTGTTAATTTCCTACCGTAAATATATCAAAACTTAAATTTTTGATTAGTAATATGCATTGCTATGAATTCATTTGGATAACTTTAAAGGCGATTTTCTCAGTATTTTGATTTTTTTGCACCCTCAGATTCCAGATTTTCAAATTGTTGCATCTCTGCCAAATATTGTCCGATCCTAATAAACCATACATCAATGGAAAGCTATATTTATTCAGATGATGTATAAATCTCAAATTTTCTAAAAATTGACACTTAAGGCTGGTTTTGTGGTCCAGGGTCACATATACAAAGACCAACAATGAGTTGTCAAACTGACCAAAATGTACATCCCTAATATGTAGTCAAAATAGTCAAGGATGGAGAAATATCTAGACCTAGACAAGAACAAATCTTTTATGTGATTCAGTATTTTTTTTATGTGAAAAGAGTAGCAACCAGAAGAGATTAATATTAAAGCTGAAATTATTTGCAACAGCCTTTGACCCTCTTCTAACACCATCATTCACGATCAGATTTCAGACAGACCTTTCTCGCGCAGCTCTCCGAGTATGTCTTGTACATTAGGGTTCTGCTCCTCCAGGTCCAAGTTTAGTGAGCCGGTCTCTGGAAATGATTTCAGGACATCAGCGACCATTAACACCCACGGCTCAGAGTCCACAGTGGCCAACTGAATAATTTCTGACAGAGCCTCCTTCATCTGGAATATAAGGGAACAACACACAGAGAGAGACTTTGACATTTATTTAACCTAGTCACTTTGTAAATGCATCCACTCCCATTGCACTGGAGTTTGCCTGATATTAGAAATAGATGATTCCACCATTGTTTACTTTATTGCTATTATATATTTTCTTCCTTCTTAGTGCCCTGAGGTTAACATACAGAAAGAATCATGACAGGATTCCGGACTAATTTAGTGAAACAATGGAGTACAGCACTGTACCACACTTAAAGGAAAGTTAGGAAACCTTAAATATTTTTTTGTTAATAAAACCATTAATCCAATATTCTACACAACTTAGTAAGTTTTAGTAAGCAAATGTTTTTTCCACAAGTCATATGGCACTAAAACAGAAGCTTGCTTTTGCACTCCATGCACTTGCCCATAAAATCCAATTAATATGCAACAAAACTAACTAACAACATGACATCACAGACAGTGTTTTCAAGTTTAGCTTTACAAACACTGCATACATGATTTCCCACTTTTTGTATTTTGTTTAAAAAAAAAAACACACACTTTAAACAGGCCAATTCTTCAAGTGTTTTGCCCACAATGTAAATGAACGTGTTTTTGTGCAAGTAAAGATGGATTTGATTCTTCAGGAAGTGATCAAATCAAATGAATCAACATAACCAAAGACTATCACATACATATATTACAGTATGTTTTATGTTGTACTTATTTATTTTAAGATTTTGGACATCTAATTAGTTTGGTCATTACTTTTAATACTACTTTATTGTTATGGTAATGTTGCATACAATTAATAATAATACAATAAAACAATAATTGCTTCTCTCGTCATTTCTTATAATTCTTCGGCCATACAGTGTGTAAAACAATCATAATATCAAATCTAAAGAGAAGATTGAGTAGAGCCTTTCTCACAGCAAAACCACAGTTTCCGCGAAAAACTTAACTATTGTATTTGTATTTTTTTTTTAATGGCAGTAGTAGTTAATACAGTTACCACAGTTTTACAGTACCAACAATGACTGGACTAACTAGAATTTTGGGTTAAACTATAGTCACCGTTTTTTAAGGGGGCGTCCAAACATAGTACACAATAAACTTAAAAATAACACGGCAGTAACACTCCGAAAGGTGACAGCATGTTTACATGAAGGAGGCTAGCGAGTCAGCTGAAGCCCAGAGTCTGAAGACAGACAGACAGACAGACAGACAGACAGACAGACAGACAGACAGACAGACACACACACACACACACACACACAGAGAGACACAGACAGACAGACAGACAGACAGACACACACACACACACACACAGACACACACACACACACACACACACAGACAGACAGACCCACACACACACACACAGACAGACAGACAGACAGACAGACAGACAGACACGCACACACACACACACAGACAGACAGACAGACACGCACACACACACACACAGACAGACAGACAGACAGAGACAGACACACAGAAAAAAAAAAAAAAAAAAAAAAAAAAAAAAAAAAAAAAAAAAAAAAAAAAAACACACCAACAGACAGACAGACAGACAGACAGACAGACAGCAGGCTGAGCGGAGCTCTGCTGGAGACTGTCATGATCCAGACAGCAGCTGCAGGGTCTCACGCTGGAAGCCATGTTATTACACAAGCAACACGCACGTGCCAGCAACATATGACACAATCACTACTACTACACAACATGCACGCCACGCTCGGAAGTTAAGACAGTTTGTGTGTGCAGTAACGGAAGGAGTGAGTCCTGCAGTCGCACCTCATCCACGGTCCTGCGCGGGAGGTGCAGCATCCCCAGCAAGAGTTTCAGCTTCACCGGAGGCGACAGACTGGAGAAACACAGCCGTATGTTGTCGATGACCGACACGGTCAGCAGAGAAGCGATGCTCGAAGGTGTCCACAGCTCGTCTGTCGAGCCCAGTTTGTTGTGGAGCCACAGGCCGGTGTCGCTCTCCCTCATCGACGCCATCTTGGAAAAAGACGAATAGTGAGATCGGGCATTTTAACAGGCTACCTAAGAAAACAGACACACGCGCGCGCACACACCAATGCGCGCTAGGACCCGTGCGACCACGACCAGAGAGAGACTTTTAGAAAAAAAACACAAACTGTTAAAACAACAACAGACACACAAACATAGTCCGTATGCTATCTGAGTTTAAGTTTATTTGCGTAATAGTTTTTTTTTTCTATTTATCTCTTTGTTTTTCTTTTCTTTTTTAATGTATTTGTTTTTGGCACTGTGTTATGTTTGGCAATGTATGAAAACTATTATCCCTTTTGCATGTGTTTTGTTTTCAACAAGCTTTTGTCTACAGTTATTGAATAATAATAATAATAATAATAATAATAAAAATATATATTATTTGAGTTAGTGCTAATTTTAATTTACAAATTGATGTTTCTTTAATTTAAGTGATGGATCTTATTCTCTTTTTTTGCAACCTTACATTAACTAACTATAAAAACAACAATATATAAATATAAAATATAAATATTAATTTTTTTTGTCATAAGGACTTAGTATCTCATAGTTACAAATTATTATTATTTAATAAACAGCCAAGAAACAAATATAAAGAGGTATCGCACATTACTACACTCCTCCTTAGCAAATGCACGTCGACTTTACACAATCCATTACTGCCACCTAGTGAACTAAACATCCAATTCGTTACCTTTTCCTTGGATAGATAACATTACACCATCTATCAAAAATGTTATTGAAACCTCGAATAAAATGTGCTAAAAAGCTGCACTGCTCTCAAGTAGTTATACAAATCAAAACTTATATTATTACATTCCAAACGGGTGGAAGCCATGTGACCTGCGGTAGCCAATCAGAGAGAAAAACGTTGCCTGGGTGTAAAAAATTGTTTTGGACTCCATCCTACGGTGCTCCGCGAAGGACAATAGACCTAAAAACGCAATTGACGCTCCGAGACGAAACCAACTGCGTCCTAAAAAAGAGGGCGGTGGTCTAGCGTCTTTATCAGAGACTTCACTACAGGTAATGCAAATGCGTTAATTAGCTTTAATAATAATACGCGGTACAGGAGTGGGATTTGTGTTTTTGGTGGCCATATTTGGAAATGACCATATATTAGCTGTATAGAGACAAAGCTAAAATAAAGCACAATTATGCTCGACAGTCTCTTATTTGCGCTTTTGTTGGTCTGCCTTTTATTGGGTATTTTTTAATTGTTATTTTTTTGTAAAAAAGCGTCTGATAAATGATTAAACATTACAGCCTTTTGTCCATTCCTCCAAAGCGTTGCATCTGTGTGTAGTGCTTGCGCAGGTATTGTGTGAACGGTGATGCTGCGCGACAGAATGAGGCCAAGCGGAGCTCTGGCGACGGCGATGCTGCTGCTGCTGGTCCAGCTCCTCTGTTTCAACACAGTTCAGGCCGAGGAATCAGGGACGGTCATTCCCGCTGAGAGTAAGACTCTGTGTGCTTTTATAAACGTGTGGTCAACAAGCATGTACCACTGCATATGTTCTCACAACATGTGGCCCATGGGCGCTTGCTCAGCCTCAGTGAGGACGCTCAAATGCAAGCTTACTTTAGTATTATTCATATACTATTATAGTTTTAGAGAGAGCGAGAGCGTATATTGAAATTTTCGTTTAGTTTACATTTTCGTCTAATTTTTAGCCTTATTTCAAATAACAAAAATGTTTAAAAAAATGTAATTTTCACTAATGATAACACTGGTAAAACCTACTGTACAATTTTTGTTTAATAGGCCGGCCATGTGTTGATTGTCATGCCTTCGAGTTCATGCAGAGAGCCTTGCAAGACCTGAAGAAAACAGCTTTCAACTTAGATTCACGGGTAAGATCATAAAACAGTACAGATAATTGAGACATAAAGCCATTCAGTGCTATCTTTTGCATGGCAGTCAGGCCAAGGACCCCTTGATGGACTAAGACAAATGATTTGTTAGCCCTAATTATATTTTTTTAATGTGGGATAGGCAATAAAACATTTAGTTGACATTTACCCTCATGTGTTTTCAGACGGAGAGTTTGGTGCTGAAGGCCGAGAGGAGGGCACTGTGTGACTGCATGCCTGCCAGCAGCCTGCGCTAAAAAACCCAGCTGTAAACACTGCACTAAAGCATACTACCTGCTCTCTCAATCATACACACTCCTTACTCTCTCTCAAACACGTTTCCTGTCACGTGTTACATGAAACGGTTTATCTATATGTGTATAGATCATAAATACACATTCCTGACTAAAGAAGTCATGACACAACATTCCACAGTTTAAATGTCAGTGTTGAGAGGCACATACATATTAGAGCAGCAGCTAATGCATTGAACTTTCCATAAGTGTGTATGAAGACAAGGGTACATGTTTCCTCTCCATGCACAATGCACTGCAAAATATACTGCAAACCTTAAACACATTATTTATCATAATTATTTGCACGGTACACTATGTTTTTTCAAATGTTTAACTGCTTTTTATATTTGTGTTCTAGAAATATATGATTAACAGTCACAATAGTCAAGCAGATTTTAATTTAGTTTTATTAAATATCAGAATTTAAATGTAGACCTTCAGGCGTTGTCTTAGAGAGTTTGCTGTAAGATTATTAGATGGTAGATATATGACTAGAAAAGAACCTGCATGTAAAGTACTTGTCTAGAATTTTATATAAGATTTATGAAGGAGGAACAAGAAGGGATGGTTTCCCATAGAGATTACTTTGGAACTAAGATGTAAGTTCACAGCTGTAACAATGTCTTTTTGTGTGTAGTGAAAGTGCATTAAAACATATGTGATGTTGTATTTCATGTTATACATTATTTATTTCATAGGTTTTACTAGACCCTTGTCTTTTTATTTTTAACCTCCATAAAAATGTGTAATTAACCAAAAATATCAGAATATGTGATAACTTTACAGATTAGCTGAAATCAGGAGCTGCAGTAAGCTATCTGAAGGTTTTTTTTCTTTTTTGTATCTGAATCCCCCTACCAGCTGTTAAAAAACGTCAACATCCAGCATCCGTTCTCTTGTCCGTGGCGCATCATATGACCAGAAGGTGGCGCAAGGATATAAAGGTTCCCTAATACTGTCGCATCAATGCAGCACTTCCCGTTGAGGTGTGAAAAACAGCTCTGCAGAGCAAGCAACTTTAAGGAAAAAAATACACACATTTACAGTAAACACGAGAATTCAGAGAATGGCTCAGCCCCCACGGTTATAGTTAAAAGTGCAATGTAAAGCTTACTAAACCATTGATAGTGGCGCAAAATAGAGATAGAGAGTAAAAATACTTTACCTAATGATGCCACTCTCTTCATTAAAGGAGGGTAAAAAGAAAACCTTAGGTAAAAATCATTCACAGGTTGTTGTTTTTTTTCTCACACATAACGGTTGAAGCATAGAAAAAAGAGTTGCTCTCTTACAAAAAAAAAAAAAAACAGAAGGCAGAGCACTAGTTTAGTCACCTGCAATAAATCATTGTATGTTTCAATCAAAGTAAAAAAATAAATCAAATAAAAAATAAATCAAATAATAATTATAATTATAATTATATATATATATATCATTACACTTTTGGAAAGACAAATATTTATCATATTTGAATATAAATAATTATATATTTTTTAACAACACTGATTTTGTGTTTTACTTAAATTCTAATGTGTGATTACAGATCAAACACTAGATCAAAATCATCTTTTTACATTTATGCATTTAGAAAATGCTGTCATCTAAAGTAATTTAAAAAAGAGGAACAAAACCAAGTTTATTAAATATCTAATAATATTCAATAACACAATTCCAGGTTTATCAGACAACTAGTTTAGGTAGCAAGCTAGAGAAGAGGTGAAATACAGAGACTATTGATTATCTATTGATCAATCAGGTCAAAATAAACCTATGTTTCAGCTTTTGTTATTATAAACAAGCTCAGAGTATAGAGGAGGCAGAAACTAGTCTTGGGTCAGAGTTATAATTAAACTTTATCTTCACTCATAATGTCCAGCAAACAAGCAATAATACTCAAAAATCAATTACTGCTAATTAAGATGACTGGAGTCCTAAACAAACAACTCGAGTTAGAAAGACCCGTCTAAAATGAAAATAAATGGCAATACTGATCTCAAACCAGCCACAGAGGCCTTGAGATGCTCATGAATATTTAAAGATGATAATCTACTAATTATGCATACATATTTTTGCAGTAGCCTTAAATGAATTACTCATTAGGTGGCTGAACTATGAATATGTCAGAACATGGCCATTTCTGATAATGATATATTCACTTTCCCCCATTCTAGGTAAGAAAGAGAGAGAGCAAGAATGATACACCATTCTGTTGTAAAGAGTTTCTGAGCAGGGGGTCTGCAGAGGAAAGGATGGATTGTGTGCTGTGAAGAAAAAAGACTGGCCCGGTACACACTATGTAAACGTGTGTGTGATACTTAATTGACGATCTGCTATGAGGTGACGCCCTGTTGCATTATGCATCTGCTGACAGCCCCTTGCTGATTTTGAAAAAATACAAGCAGATTTGCTGGCTGTTTTTTCAAGGAGAACAAGCCTCAAGCCTCCCTCCCAGACCTCTGTCTGTCTGTCTGTCTCCTCCAGGATGGAGAATCCAGTTTGTTCCTGTTTCCATCTCTCCTCCTCATGCCCTCCCTCTCAGTCTCACTCTTTAGCGCTCTTTCTCTCTCTCTCTCCCCGACTTTTCGCTCCCTTTCTCTGACCCTGTGTCCCGATGCTGACAATAGTGTCTGGGTGGTTGATGCCCCTGGCACTAGGCATGAGTCCCAGAGGAAAATGGGCACAGTGTGCGGACAGTGGGCATTCTGGGACACACCCACGTGTGGATGGATTATTTTTAGAATCAGAAATCCTGGAACAAAAACACAGACACACAGTGAGAGACTGATTAAAATGGAATTCATACCCTCAAAGCATTAGTTTAGATCACCACAATAAAGGGATAGTCCACCATGTTGTTCCAAACCTGTTTGACTTTCTTCCTTCTGCTGAATTAAAATAAATAAATAAATAAAAGGTGATTGCAGAATTTTAATTTTTGTGCCTTTAACATTACTTTTAGACACAAATCTATATGGCTGTCAATAGAACAGCCATTATTCC
Source organism: Cyprinus carpio (assembly GCF_018340385.1). Classification (NCBI taxonomy): domain Eukaryota; kingdom Metazoa; phylum Chordata; class Actinopteri; order Cypriniformes; family Cyprinidae; genus Cyprinus; species Cyprinus carpio. The sequence continues at coordinate 879,038 of NC_056603.1, read as the reverse complement.
ATTATATATTTCAATATCTTCATTATTATGACCGTTATTTAAAAAGCAGAGTAATGCTCGGTAAATTTGAACTTATTTTATTATTATATATTTTTATGATTACATATTTTGATTATATTTTTACAGTCTTTTTCTCTGAAGAATTAAAGCAAGCAATTCTTCTTTGCTTTTTCTACACTTCTGCTTTTTGTTGGTTTCTGTATGATAAACCACTTGTGCTTGTGTCATCATTTTAAGATGGTTTTAATAAAAGTATCTGCTAAATGATTACATGAAAAATACCCAAACGGTCACTGACTGAACTTGGTGCTTTCCCTTTACCCCTAAATCTTGTTGGATTGGATTAATCAACAATTAAGATTATTAGCATCGCTGGATGTATCTTTTCCTAACCTCATTAAGTCCCTGAGAATAAAATGTGATATTTACAGCAAGCAACACAAAAAGGTCAGATTGGTTGAGGAGGACTGATTTCACCTTACTTCTGTGGTTCTGGGTGAACACCATTCACAATGCTGTGTGTTCAGTTGATTGATCAGAGGACACAACATCGAATTCAGCCCATTAACACATGCTGGTTCCTGCCAGTTCTCTCTCTCATTCTTCCACTTCCTCTTGCCCTGTTACTAGTAAAGCTCTGTGAGGAATATTAGTCCCTTTCTATTCTGAAGTACTTCTAATCATGATAAACTAATCACATATTAGCATATACTAATGTTATTTAATTATGAATTCATATAATTATGAATATACTATTATTTATTTAATTTTATTTATTTATTTTTGAATAAATAAATAAACAGAAATAAGCAAGCATTTTTTACGGAGCAGTAGTTTATAGTTATAGTTGCCCTGACAAATTAGTTTGGTCTGCCTCCAAAACCGACTAATTGTTCTGTTGAACATCAAAAGGATAAGAAATAAACAATTTTAGAGGAAGATTAAATATCAAGTCAGATTACATTCTGACCTATTACTCTCACGTACAGCTGGAGAGAAAGCAGCTCAAACAAAGTCCAATGAAGTCTAATGACTGAATAATCAGGCAAAACAAACCAATCATTTCAGACACACACAAAAGTATAATGCAAAAAGATTTGCACATTCACCAGACCTGATAAGTTGTTATCTATTTTTTCCATAGTAAATTTGGTTAACTAAGGTACCATACAGAAGTATATGAAATTAATTTAGTGTTCATAATGGAAAATTGACTTCTGTGTTCATAACTGAAATAATTTTATACCTGACAGGGCATAACCAAAATACTGTCTTTTTTTAGCTTTTGTATAAATCAATAAATAAATACACTGGTACTGGTAGAACACAGTAGTTCTGTCAGTGCTTTTTTTTTAATTAAAAAAATAATAAACTGCTAAACATACTCATTTCTAGATGACTGTTCTATTTCCATGTAAGACAACACTTTTAGGAGTAACATTTAAAACTGGATAAACACATTGTTTTTATAGGTTAAGCAACTTATAACATAAAACAAACCTTGACAAACTACATGTTATGTAATGCAGAAAGATAAATTACCATTCAAAATTGATCAAAAGTAACAATAGAGGCATTTATAATATTACAAAAGATTTTTATTTTAAATAAATGCTGCTCTTTTAAACTTTCTATTAATCAAAAAAATCCTGTATCACAGTTTTAATTAAGCACCACAGCTGTTTTCAACTGTGATAATAGTAAGAAATGTTTCTTGAGCAGCATATCCGCATATGAGAATGTTTTCTGATGGATCATGTGGCACTGAAGACTGAAGTAATGGCTGATGAAAATTCAGCAATTTAAAACTAAGATAGCTTTTTTAATTGTAATAATATTTCACAATATTTATTTTTGATTAAATAAATGCATTCTTGGTGACCAATAAGAGACCCAGGTAGAGTTTTTGTCTCAGTGGACATTATATTTTAGTGAATTTCTTAAGAGATACCAAATGTTTGGAAGTTTCTCTGTGATAAAACTGTACATCCTTACGGAAATATGATAATATTTTGTACTTATCATTTAAATCTGATTGATTTTCAAATTGTTTGTCATAAATCAACGTCTCAGGAAAATGCTATGTGGTTTCAAATCAGACTATGACTTCCTGTTATGAAACAGGATATTGATTTCATACATGTCCACTGTAGAGGACATCAGGACTAAAAGCATGTTTATTATGCATTTTGGGAGACACAACTAATGAATAGGAAAATAAATTATATATTTATTATTATTATTATGAAAATCTGGCCAATTGTTAGTCCCATTATTACACTTCTTTTTTTCAATACGCTGTCCCAACAGCACATTAATATGCAAATTAGGTACAGTGTATAGATAACATTGTGTTTAACGGGAAAACCAGTTTATGGAAATTTTACACACATATTGCATAAAGTAAAATGGTATATCAAATCATTTTGTTATATCTTTTATCATTCTTATTCAAAGTATGGTATAAAAAAAATCCTGAAACCTAAAAATTGACTGGTAATTTTTTTAAAAGCCCGTTGTTTTTGCCTTTTCATGTCTATTCATGTCATTTTATTTTTTTAGAAAAACTGAGTCCTGGTGTCCTCTACAGAGGACACAGCATATGAATAAAATATCATTTTTCAAAAATGTTATTTTATTTTTTATTTTTTTTATTATGCTCTAAAATCTAATGACATGAAAAAAAAAACTAAATTCACAAATGTTTTTTTTCTTCTTCTGGTTCTCATGAGGATAAGAGAATAATACAGACCTCAGAAAGTGACAAAGTGATATACAATTCTGACTATCAGCAGTATAGGTATATTTGTAAATACTGACCCACTACAATGGAAAGCAAGATGAAAAAATGTGAAGACAGCCATTATTGTCTAAAACGACTTCAACTCCAGATCATCTTCTTGTGCCTTTTGTAGTGTCTATCAAGATCAAGATAATGAAGACCCTTGAAGCTGTTTTTATCTCAATTGCTAATATCCCACACAATATGAAACACAATCCTAATTTCTTACTTGAAAGACAGAATGTCACACTAAGCCCTGGAGCTGCCATTAACCCATGACTCATTTTTTGCAGAAACAAGTAAAGTTGAGCAATGCTAATTCTACACCCTGCAGAAAATTGAAGAATTGTTACTCATAGACCCACTGACCCACCAGCACAAACCTTGCCAATCCTGGATCACAAACTAACGCACGTGCACAAACGCACGCACACACATCCATTCATGGGGGGCCCTGGCCATCAGTCATTATAACAATCACTGGGAACAAAGCAGCAATAGATTATTCACTAATGCATGAGGATAACTCTCTAATATTTGTGTTATTTAAACTTATACAAGTAATTACACAAATTCACACACTTCAACTTTACAATGAATGTGCAATAAATACATTTTTTTATGACTTTTTTTAATGAAAGTGCACTAATGGTGATTTGCCTTTACAATACACAAACTGGGATTAAAAAGAACTGACCTCAGCTCAGTCATTTAATGAGGCTCAGATGAGCTTATGAGTGCTTATTATATGAGAATACTGTTTAGTGAGTCTCTTAGGATCTATATTCCCAGTGCTCAAAGTCTCACCCTGAGCAGGTACTATATTAGTGAGAGAGGAACACATTTATTATACTAAATAAAAAATAAAAAACCACACATCACAATTCTGCCACACACATGCTAGTGATTACGATTTCTGAGAATCTGAAAGGTCCACGGTGATTGCAAATTGGAGCCCACAACTGGCATATTTTGTGCCATCTGACATTCAGGGTCACCACTTCTTTCTGGACTGTTGAGGTCAAAGGTCAAGTTACACAATAAGGACAATGGAAGGAGAGACAAGTGTCTGATTCAAAAGGAACCAACAATTAAACCACTTTTTAGGAGTTGATGTGTTGAGTTCTAAATAATTTGGTTGAGTTCATTAATCAATTAAATTAAATTAAATTTCTACTAATTTAGGGAAACCATATGAATGTTATGTAATTATATAAAATGTGTTATGTTATATAAAATACACACACATACATAAATACACTCATGCAGGTATTATTTATATATATATTTTTCATACTGTGGAAGTCGATTGGTATGTTTGGTTGCCATCATTCTTCAAAAATATCTTCTTTTGTGTTCAACAGAAGAAACAAGTGGGAAGTTGAGTAAATTATGACAGAATTTTAATTTTGGGATCAAAATCCCTTTAAGTTAAGTGATCTGTATTGTAAAATATTATGATAAGATCTTGTGATAAGTTCTGTTCAAGTTCATTAGGATCTGAAAGACACAAACACAGCTTTCCTCTGCGCAAATATTCCCTTAAAAAACCCTATACAGGCCTACCGTTATACTGTATACTTAAACATTATGATAATACACTGTCAAAAAAAAAAAATCTGTAAAAACATTTTAGTATTTTCAATTTTTTGTACTAACGATTTTTTTTTGCAAAATAATAGATTCATTAATATCCTAGCAGAAAAGTACATTCGTGTTTTTTTTTTTTTTTTTTACAGTGTACATTTTCGAACTGACATCATCTTCACAGTACGTATATGCCGATAAAATGAAGCTATCGCGGAAGAGTGCTGTTCATTGCTCATCGTACTCTCTGCATAACGCGCGCATGCCCGTTGGCACCAGACTGTCCGCGTGCACGCAGATGCTGATGCTGAGAAAAGACCGTATCTTCACTAGAGATATAAAACGCGCGCTTTTCGCTTATTCAATTGTTCAGGGACGTCGATTTCGTATTATAGCGCATGCAAGATACACCTGCTTAAACATTTAGAAAAAAAGACGCCTCTTTTCGTCTTGGAGGGTGGGGGTGAGGGGCGGGAGGCGATCCAGTCTAAACTAGATCTGTACAATACGGCTGGAATGCGACCTTATTCAAATCGAGGCGATTTCTTTGGGGCATCAGTTACTTTGGAGTACACCCAAGGCATTAAAAACCAGACACTGACATAATCTGGACATGTAGCATGCAAGGAGTGTTTATTCTTGTGGTAGAAAAAAAAAACAGATAAAAGATAAATAGAGCACTTCAATGTTGGAAATGAGGGAATCCAAAGAAAGTGTTTCATATCCCACATCTCTACTCTTTTAAAAACTGAGGAGCACTGGATCTTGATTTCAGGATCTGCTTTAATGTTCCATAAACTTGTTCAAAGTTGAACAAGACTGTTAAAAGAAAGATTTTCGATATTTGTATAGGTAGCCTACTTTTGACAAAAATAATTGAAAAATCGCACATAGCTTTTAATGGCCACCTAAACAACTAATAAATGTCTCTCTCGTGCGCATGCACATTTGGGAAATGGAAAAAGGAAGAAACAGTCTTGATCATTTGACAGCTGTAATTAGTGGTCGCTCGCTGATACTTTATTGTGCTTTGGGGCTCAAGCAAGCGTAAGCCCACAATACACGACCGTATTCTGTAAATAAACGCACGATTGCTTATATTCATAAGCGCCTTTATAAAAAAGTCATAAAGTCGCTTATGGTTAGCGTACATGGCCACGGTGATCTGGGATCTCAAGAACAAAGGGGTGTGCTGGAAAAACTTAAACCGAAGCGAAACATTGCAGTGCAGTAAAAGTGTCACTCACACACTCGTAAAACAAGCAGTCCTGTGCCAGTAGATGAAAGTGAAACCCGTCAACATTTGCACACGCACTGTAAAATGTGTCGCTGGTGACCGTAGACTGATGTTGCGTGATGTTGCATCGTCGTGACGTTGCTGATACTGCAATCAAACGCGGGGTTCATGGCGACACCTCGCGCATCATACGAAGCCATGGGTTCACCCTCCACCCAAAACACAAACATGTGAGGAATTTCGCCGGTGTACCGACGGGGGCAAAAATACTTTGTTTCAAAAAGGCACGTTACGGTGTATATCTTTTGTGCTTTCGCCTCCCACCGCCGTCATGTGGCACAGCGCTGAGCGGCCTCCCACTGCCGGCACAGCCGCATCCAATCAGGGAGGTGAGGAGAACACCCACACCCCAGAATCTGCGTTATAAATACTACTTGCGATGCACCGTCTGCATAAGTCTTGGTCGTGAGGAAGCTCAGGGTTGCAGTAGTACATCAGTCTTTTTTCTTTCCATAATAAAGAAGACCATCATCCATCTTTTGTTTTGTTTTTTTCTCCCCAATTTCAGTTCATTTCAGGCCAGTTGCATGCATTGTTCGTCTCCCAAAATGGTTTGCGAGACTAAAATCGTTGCAGAAGAACACGAGGCCATAGCTGGGACCAAAAAAGATTCAATTATAGTTTCCTCCGCGCAAATGTGGACGTCTTCTTCGCCTTCTCCCAGTGCGCTCGAGAGTAAGGTTGAAAAACGGGACCAGGTTTTTATTCGCGAGTTTGAACGTTCGGACCATGAGGAGGTGCGCCGGATCTTCAACGAGGGAATCATGGAGCGGATACCCAATTCGGCATTTCGGGGTCTAAAACAGCAAACTAGAACCCAATTTATCTATGCTTTACTCACAGGTATGTGGTCAAACTATGGGTATAGGATGAGCGTAACGGGTTCCTCTGCAACATGTGAAAATAAGCTCTGAGCTGTTTGAGTTCATTTATAACTAAAGCGACGAGCCTAATCAATTCAGACATTTAATGCGTAAAACTAAAAAGCTATTTCTTTTTCTCCGCTTACATAATCTTTTTTTGTTTAAAATGCCAAGTGAATATGAGTACAGGACTCACAAAGGCAGCAGCAGTCCAGAGCATGCGGCACCGGTGAATGTGTGCGCGCGACCCGAATGAATGAATGAATCCCGCGCGCGGGCGCACAGCGTTCCCCACATACGTCTCATGTTAGTGCAAGAAGTTGTGTTTGTTGCCTGTTGAGATATGTGACGTTTTGTTTACAGAGAATTGTTAACTATCAATGACACGCACAATATTTAATGATTATTTCCTTTTCATGTTTACTAATGATTTTCAGTGGTTTTCGACTACAGGCGTAACCGAGCACCTTGGCGATCTGGCTAGACAGTAACCTTTTTATGCTGCCTTGAAAATATATTTATGCCACACATCTGAAATGAAAGGGGTGTTTTAACAATGTCCATAAACTTACATACTGTATACGCTTAGAGTACGCTGCATCACTGAACTACGGCAATCGTTTCTCAGATAAATGAATCATAAAGGCTAATACTTGAGTAGCAAAGACTTTGTAAGCGCAATTTACAGTGAGTTGGAGTTGAAAGCACCTCTATGTTGACAGTAAACAGTGCGCATCGTGTTGCAGTGGAGTGTGTGGATAATGCAGCAAGTCAGTTGCACTCAAGAGCGCCATCTAGTGTCAACATTCTCGACATATACATACTCAGATTTTCTTGGAAAAGTGAAGACCCTGTTTTAGCGCCATCCATTGGCCATTAAATTTCCAAGCCGTACAAATGTATAAAGATTTAGTTTTTTAACAGGATACACTTTTCAATTACTTTGCACTACATCTCACTGCTCAGGGTGTATCTGCACACTCCTAGTGTGTAAAACATTTGATGTCTGTTTGTCTCTCCTCTACCAAAAATCAAACATTTGATTCTCTTTTCTGACAGGTGTCGTTTATTTTTCTTCCATTTCTCCATAGTAATGTGCTATTTTATGACCAAATCCTTCACACTGACCTTCTGCGCACCATTTATTCTAATGGGTGCACGTTATTACTACAGCAGAAAAGTCATTCTCAACTACCTGGACTGTGCTCTGCACACTGATATGGCTGACATTGAGGCATATTACATGAAACCCACAGGTAAGGCGTCATTTCAAGCACACACACATTCACACAAAATTATCATCACAACTAGATTTTCAACATGTTTCGCTACATTTGTGAGGACATTTGAAAATATATGGCCCTCATAAGTATAGCCAAACCTGGACACACATATGAACTACTGTTCAAAAGTTTGGGTCTGTACGATAAAAAAAAAAAAAAAAAAAAAAAAAAAAAGGCTACTTTTATCTGATCAAAATCACATTCCAATAAATAAATAAAGAAAGAAAAAGATCATTTTAATTTGAAATAATTTTAAGCTTCCTTCAGAAATCATTCTAATATGCTGATCTGGTGTTCAAGTTTTCTTGATTCTTTCAATAATATAAAGTTAAAAAAAAAAACATTTATATAAAATATTTTTATTTTGTTACAATGTAAAATTCTTTACTTTCACTTTTGATCAATCTAACGTCCTTGCTGAATAAAAAAATATATTTCTTAAAAAAATAAATTGCTGACAAACTTTTGAATGGTACTGTATGCATTTAATATTTGTTTGCAGATTCTGTGGTGTGTAAGCAGTTAATTGTATTGGTGAAGTCACTGACATCTAATATAAAAAAGTCACTATATTTTAATATATAATGTATGATGTATAAATATGTCTATGCCAAATGGCACCCGGGCACTTGGTAGGGAATATATTTATAGTAATCAAACACACACGCTCAAATACATATATAAACATCATATTTAATTACTGAAATAAGTCTCCCAGCACCAGCTTTCCCAATCAAACATTTATCTCACCAGAACAAATATTCTCAGGATCGGTACCTGTGATACTGAGGCTAAAGACTGCACTTTACGAGTCCAAGAGGGGATGAATAGCTGATGTGTAGCTTTAATGCAGAAGACTCATGAAATATGCAGAAAGTCTCTCTCAGTTCTGCTCTTGAGGATAACTGTTTGGATTCATGTGACCCTATTGATTGAAGGGAGGGAAAATGCTGATAATTGTATTGCGGCAAACTCAAAATTACAGCTATAATCCTTAATGTACCTCATTTGTGATATAGTAGTAAAAATACTAATACATACTGCAGATATTATTAAAAGCACACTTGGAAAGTGACAAAATAATGGAGGTTAGCTAGTGGCAGACGACTTGCAGGTAGAAAGTGTTCTTTTACCTAGTAGTTTTGGATCGGTGTTCTGGAATTGTTTGCTAGATGGTAGTAGCATGTGCAGATTGAATGCTGGGTGGCTGAAATCTTTTATTACTCTATAAAAACATGTTTTGATGTGTCTGATGGTGCTGTGTGAATTGTCTATCATGCATGCCCTGGGGAATGATGTAAGAGTGACATAAAATTATACACTCCCATAAAGTTCTGTAAGATTTAAAAAAAAAAAAAAAAAAATCCTTTCATTAATCAAGGATGCATTAAATTGACAAATGTGACAGTAAAGACTTGTATGTTGTTATGCCTTTTTAAAATAAATTCTGTTCTTATGAACTTTCTTCATTAAAGAATCCTAAAAACAATATATTTCTGTTTCCACAAAAATACTAAGCAACAGCAAATTGGCATATTAGAATGATTTCTGTAGGATCATGTTACACTGAGTGATGGCTGCTGAAAATTCAGCTTTGTCATTCCTGGAATAAATTGTATTTTAAAATATATTAAAATAGAAAACAGTTATTTTAAATTTGCAAAAACATTTCACAGTATTAGTGCTAAAAAAACAATTTATATGAAATATTAATCTTTTTAAAAACATTATAAATGTCTTTACTGTCATTAGTTTTATGCATCTTTGCATAAAATAGTATTAGTTGCAGAAAGTTTCTATGCATACAGACTTCTTATTTAGTCCTGCCTCAAATGAAAGAGAGAATTGAAGACTGGGGGTCAGGGAATGGGGGAAGGTGTGAATCAAAGCCCCGCTGTGAGTTATGTATGGTAGTTTTGTTTAGTTGCAGCATGCAGACAAAGGATTCTCCCAAGGGATTTTCTCTCTTGCTATGCTAATGTGGAGTCCTGCATCTGAGGAGGAAATGGTAAAAGAATATACGGGTTGTCTGCCAGGGTGAGCTAGATGTTTCTTGAATGCACTAAACATCTATTTGGAGTGGCTTATAACATTCCAGGGACATAGTTTCTGTCAGGTACTTGGAAGATAACAAACACCCCATAATATAAAGCAGGAAGATATCGCTTTAATAAGTGAAAATACACAGGCAGATCTGTTTTGCTACCCGCAAGTCATTAATGACATAATGAAATGATATTTGTGGCACATTTAATTTCCTTAATGTGATGTGAAACTGCATATTCAGCAGGAAATAGTGTTAATAATGATCATAAAAAGTTGTTCAATATAATTGCCTAATGTTATTTTTCTCCATTTTAGTGGCCTTGCACATATACACGAGAAGCATTTATCAGACAGCTGGGGAGGGGTTGTGTTGTGTGTGTGTGTGTGTGTGTGTGTGTGTGTGTATAGTAAAACTAATGAGTGTACAGCAGGATGTTCAGTCTTACAGATTAATAGCCCTGAAGCCAATGCAATTATGACACACACACCTCTGTGTGATATAGCAATATGTCACAACATGGCACTATGATATTCTCAGCACTACTATCTTTATGTAGAAAGACCGCAACTCCTTCTACATAAATATTACACTTATGCAGTGTTATATATTTTATGTTGTGTTACTACTTGATGTTCAGTGAATTCTCTTTATGATACTTTATTCTACACAGAATAAATAGTTTTCTGATTTTAGAAGGTGGTGTTGACTAGATGCTTAAGAATTCGATGAACCATGAGTGCTTCAAAGAAGTTAATTCTTAACAAAAAACAATTAGTATGCATGATAGAAGATAACAATATTAATTTAAAAACTCATTCGTTCAGACATACCTTTGTCTGTCCATATTTTTCTTGGAGAAATCAGAGATTAGTCACGTCATTTTGTATATATTCTTTGCAGTTTCTGTGGCACAGATGTGACAGTCCTGCCACTCGCTTCTCTCTGCAACTCCACAAGCAACTTAGTTAGTTCAGCAGAACAGAACTGAGCCTTACAAGCATGAATAATGCTAAAGATTAGAAATACCGTAATCTGTGATCCGCTCCTGTCCTGATCTGACCTACAGATGACAGTTGACTTGCCCAACAAGAGAAAGTGCACATAATCCGGTAATTCCACTTCCCAAATTCCCCCAAGTCATGGAATTCTGAGAATTATCATCAGTCATCAGTGGTAACATAATCAGCATTTGAGCATATAAAAACAAATTTAAATTATGTCAATCATGGAACTCACCAATACCTTTGATGGCGCACATATTTTATTACTCTTCGTACAACAAAACATTGTAAACAAATTATTACGACAGGCTTTCCATTGCACAACCATTAAAAGATGAACAAGCTAAATATGTGAAAGTAACAATGAACTAACCATAAATGTCTCTTCCCATGTGTTATATTTTATTAACAGCACATTTGGGCATCTGTAATTCCGGCAATTGGAATCGAATTTGACTGGCATGATCCATAATTACAGACTGCTACACAGTGTGCTTAAATGTGGTTTCACATTTCAGAACTCAATCTATTTGTAAGCTGCACTCACACTAATGCAACATCACTATGTATCTCCATGTGAACGTAACTTAATTTTCAGAGTTTAAAAAATGTTTAAGGTTAATCAAGTGTTTTTTATACTTGAAAAGAGCATAACTTTGCTTAATTGTTTACCTCCACTTTACTGTTTCAGTGCAGCACATTTATTGAACATTAGCAGCTTGAATAAACCTCTCATCGGCTACTTTGCCAATCTTATTGAAAACTGAATCATTGATTCTCTATATAATGCAAGATGAATGGATTTCAATTAGTCTAGAACTGAAAGATTTGATTGGCTTGATCTTCTAATGATGAGAGGTGTTGAAAAGCAGCCCATACTATGATGAATTTTAGATTCAGATGGAAAGTGGCATGACCCCTGGAGGGCAGAAAAAAGTTCTTACTCTTAAGTTTTTCATCAAGACACTTTAATTGAAAACTAGATTTTACATATAGCTGCCAAAGTTTTAGTCTAAAGATCTGTTTGTTTTGATTCCCACAGGCTCTTGTTTCTGGGTGGCAGTTCTGCAAGGCCAGGTTGTGGGCATCGTGGCAGCGCAAGGCCGAGAAGATGACAACACATTGGAACTCCGTCGCATGTCAGTGGACTCTCGCTTCCGTGGAAAAGGCATCGCCAAGGCTCTGGGTCGACGTGTTTTAGAATTTGCCATGTTAAACAACTACTCGGCTGTGGTTCTGGGAACAACAGCAGTCAAGATGGCTGCCCACAAGCTGTATGAGTCGTTGGGTTTCCGGCGAGTGGGAGACACTGAGGACTACACGCTACCAGGGATGACCCGTTCACTGCTGGAGAGGCTCTTCTTCCAGATTCGCTACAGCCGGTATCGATTACAGCTTCATGAAGAGTGAGAGACAGAGAGTTAACATGAGTGCAGAAGATAGAATATAAACGACAATGCTTATTCTACCTATTTATTTATGTTTTGGGCTTTTTTTAAGTCCTATGTGTTCCTACAACCTTTATTTTTATTCATTTTAATTTGTATTCTTATTTTCATGATCATTGTTTTTTAGCAGAACGTTTCATTCCTTTGACCAGGACTTATTCTTTCTTTTCATGGTCATCTTGCCCTGAAACACCATGAACAAATGAATAGCCCCAATGATTTTTTGATTGGATATAAATGTAAATGGGTTCACAGTGATAGATTCTCCTTTAAAACACATTAATCAAGGCAGCTAAATCTGCCTCTGACCTGTTTCTAAACCATTCTATAGGCCGATCCACAGAGTAGCACAGACCACTATCATCACAGTTCATGATCCAATGGACATCGGAACTGGAGGGAAGGAGGTAGTAAAGTTTGATCCACCTTTTCTGATGCCACCTTCCTCCTGAGGAAGTACGTTTGAAACTTGCAAAAGCAGCAGTCTGGTGGAGTCAAACAGTCCATCGAATTGTAATTTTTAGTCCAAAGCACAGAATTTTTAACTGTGTCAAACTGATGAACAAAAAGAGCTAGAAATGTGATTATGATGATTTACATCCCTAAGCACCTCTTATTTAACAGGTTATGATAACAACTTTGCAATATAATCTTTTTTGTTTTGTTGAGAAGGTTCCTAGTGCTGTGCCACAGTATCAACAAAGGTCAGAAATTACTAGAAAAACATGAATGTTCATCATGTTAAAGAAAACTAATTTTCTCTACACTTAATTTGGCTGACATAACAGTTACAGTCAGTGAATTTCACGTTTACAGATATAAGTGCTACAAAAAAAATAACTTGAAATCTAAAATCTACAAAAAAAAAATAAAAAATCACTTGAAATGTGATTATAAGAGTACACACATTTCATATACTGCGATAATCTGTATCACATAATTGTCATTGATCCGATTTTAGCACATATCTATTTGTGTATCGAATTAATGAAGCTTTAATAATGACTTAATGAAACTTTTGTATACTTTGTGGATAATTTGGGGAAAAATACTTACCACAAAACATGCTTCCCAATCTGATATTGCTCCTCCGATGCATATCTAAAATACAAACAAAGCAAAAACAATCAGACTGCAATTGTATTCAAATTAAACTTGGGTGACATAAAAGCAGCAATATGAGGATAAAACAGAAATTAATCTGAGCACAAATCTAAATTTGGATAAATATATATAAAAAAATCGACTGTATACGTACACAGTATATAAGGCGTTATATTCTGGAACTATTCAATATGTATATGTAAAATGTTTGAATACATATATTATGACATACCCGTAATCTCTCTCTGTCTCTATCCTCCTATCACAGTACCAGCACAGGGAGAGATACAAACCACAATGAGCCTCATCTGTGACATAATGTTGTATAAAGTTAAGAAACTAAATGTGATTTAAAATGCATAGAAGTAACATGTAGTGCAAAAAACAAACAAACAAAAAACATAACAAATAAACATGAACATCGTCAGTTTTCCTCGACGTTAACCCCACCCCCATCCGAATATCTGACTGCAACCCTGGGCCAGACCTCTCCCTCCCTTTCGTCCCCACCCTTCATCTCCACCCCCATCTCTGCATGCGCCACGGAGTCTTGTTGCGCTGCCTTTTTCCCATTCTAGCTTGTACTATCCCCATACTTCCCTCCCTCTGTGATGTCACAGTAGCAGTGCGGAGAGTTGTGGGCGTGGCTTAGAATGTGAGATGGGCGGGGCCAACCAAATAATAGGACTACCCACCAGCTTACTGCTTCAATGACATCACAGCTGCCAATAGTAGAATGCAAGAGCAATGCAAGTATGTGGCATGCCTCTGTACCTGGTTTGTGCGTACGGTGCCTGCCCTGGAAAAGAAGTATATTTAAAACTATGTAAAACAAGCTTCTTTTTTTAACTGAACATATAACAAATATATGTGTTTCATTGTTCAAAGAAACTGTTGCATGAAACGTCTTTGAAAGAAAAATGAGCAAGAAAATACCATCTTTCACATGGCAAGTCTTAAAAGTGGAGCTGTTTCTTTATTATATTTCTATGTAATTTCAGTTCATGCTAAAATTCTTAATGTCATCTTTTAGGATATTGTGAGATGTCCTTTTTCTTGTAAGAAGGCCTTGAAATTATTTATCTGAATGCGCCGTTTTGATTACCGTTCAGTTACGTGACACTTCTCACTTTACTTGAGGACGTCGCTATTTTAGCCATGTGGGTTGAAACGAATAAGGCACTTAGAAAGCAATTCACTAGACACAACTTTGCCAGTGTGTGCCAGTCAAATTAAACATAGCATTCACCTGCTTCCCTTAAAATTGACTCAATAGGTGGTCAGCTACGCTGTGTTTGAATGCACTTAACATCCTTAAGAAGAAATGCTGGGATGACTGAATCCATGATGGGATATTTAATCTATCAGCACGAAGGCCAGTGTAAACCCAAAGCAAACAGCCTACAGATCGCTTACCTGAGATCTTGTGAAACATTTGCGCTAAACTGTGAAAGGTTAAAACAATCTACAAACACACATAAATGGAATAGAGTATGAAAATATACAAGGAGCGCAATTATATTCAATTCCACATTAAGGAATCAGCATCAGATCAACTGGGAAAAACACACACTAATGTCTTAATGGGATTTACCATAGTGCTGGCAGATGTGAATGTACACGGCAATCAGCAATGTATTACGTATTTTGAAGATCCAGATTTGAACAGTGTTTGATGTACTCGAGGTCTTTTGCTATGAGTGTTATTCTTATTCTGTAGTGCAACTGCCTTGAAAATCCTTATCTTATTATTCTGAATGCAGTTAGCATGGGATTAGGGATTTCATGTATAAGGTGCATGTATTGTTGCCAGATTGAAGAGAGCCTTATTGTAATGCTAAAATTGCAAGCAAGTGCAAGAACACCATGATCACTGCTTGTGTTTAACTAACCCGTTGACCAGTCCCTGATCATGCCTCTAGTTTTGCACATGCTAAAACTTTTGCACATGCTAAAGGCTCAAATAATTTGGATTTATGTATACAGTTAGTGTGTCATGTGTGGGTTTAGACTGGTGACTTGACTGGCTAGTGAAAGTCTCTGAAAGTTGAAGCAGTGTGGCCAAGTTGTTACGCAAGGATAAAAAGCTGGGAGTTTACCCATGTCTTAAAAAAAGAGAAAAGAAAAAACAGAAATAAAGTGCATTCTTTGTATATATATTTCTAGTGTTAGTTCAAAAGAACAGTTGATAAGGCATTCAGATTGACCTTGGTAACCTGCATGAAAGAGATGGCTGCTAAGAATGTTTCACTTAACAGAGGAGGAGAAGGGAGTCTGGGAAAATCCACAATGGTAGATGGTCTTGCTTCATCACGGTCACCCTTTAGTTTAGGGGATGCATGGAACAAGCCAAGGCACCAATGTGTGGAGCTTCTCCCTTCTCCCTTCATTTTCTAAGTTGAAAGCACTCCCTTAACTGTGGCTTCAAGTGCCAAGGAGGTAGTGGCACTTGTAGTCCAACTGTATTATTATTTTCTTTTTTGGTTCATTTTTTTAAATAAGGGTTTGTCTTGCGCTTCTTTATCATCCACTACAATGTATTAAAAGTATTTTTTAAAAGATAAATTTGCCAAAGTCGAGATGTTTGCTGTATTTCATTCTTTTGGCCGTTTGTCTTTAAGATGTTTACCACAACTCATCTTTGTAGAATTCATTTGGAAATCAAGCCTATGTGCCATTTTATCAAGCAATAATACAAAGTATCACAGCTGAAAAAAAAAACAACAACATAA
The DNA here is from genome assembly GCF_018340385.1 of Cyprinus carpio. Classification (NCBI taxonomy): domain Eukaryota; kingdom Metazoa; phylum Chordata; class Actinopteri; order Cypriniformes; family Cyprinidae; genus Cyprinus; species Cyprinus carpio. Next base: position 862,894 of record NC_056603.1, on the reverse strand, counting down.
GAATATGATCCATGAGATTATAAAAATGTTAAAATGCTGCATTGATGTTCAATCCCTCATCCCTTTACTGGTGACAGTTGCTAAGATGTTATTAGTATCGATACAGCAACATCACCACGGGCAAGCCAAGGCCTGACAAAGTGTGAATGTGAATTTTATGTTTTGTATATTCTCATAACGTCTTATGTTTCCTTTATTTTAATTACACAACTAACATGTTTTACTTGCTTCTTGTATTCTTCAGTTTTTGCTGGATTTTTATGTTAGTTTTACTGATATGAAGCCTGGAAAAATAAGTGAGAAACCTTTGTGACTGGGTGATGTCATGGGCCTCTGAAAGTTGTGTGTCATGCTCTGAACCACGATTGGTCGGTCTCAAGTATCCACTGTCTCCTGATTCACCAGGAGTGCAGTCTCCAACTATCTGTGACAGTAATCAAAAAAATCAACACCACACACCAGTTTTAAAAGTGACGCAATACGCACAGGTTCATATTAACAGAGCTTTTATGATTTTTCTTAAAAACAAAAACAATTAACCTTTTTTATTAACATTTTAATATCTGTAAAGTTGTAAAGTGTAATTTACTGTAAATAGCATTTGGGAACATTTTATGATCATTTTGTAACAGAAACTATATAAATATAATTAAGATGTTTACAAAAAATAAAAAACCGACAACTGTACACTTTGGGAAACAACTGCAAACTGAGACTCAATTCTAACTATACAAACAGCATACATTTGTGCCAGTCAGAGCAAAAGCAACTTTCAGAGTCCCAGCATCCTCTTAGCACTTATTATGGGCTTTTAGAAGTTACAACTAGTGACTAATTTATGGGTAAATCCCTGGAAATACTTTGGAAATGTATGGCACTTAAAAGATAATTTCACAAGTTGGCAGAAACACCTTTTCTTTACCTTTTAAATGCTCATGTTTACATTTCTGGTGTAAGTTGGCATTAGTTGCCCCGTTTATGTCAGCGTGGTCACATTTCAGTCATTGGCTGCCTGTTACTATAGAAACAAGCCCACACAAAGCACAGCAGGGAAATGATATGCGGCCATACATGGGGCGGGGTCAGAAGCCACAAATGGGGCTGGGTAGAATTGTGTTTAGGGAAAAATGAGGTTTGAGGTTTTCAGCATGGTAAATCTGACCTTGCTTTACCCATTTGGTCACAGTGATCACCTGGTTCTTTGAGTCTGAAATCATTGTACTGCCTGACCTTCCTTTGAAGTTTTTATTTTTTATTTTTTATAACTGCTGTTTAAGAGTTTCCCCTTTTTCATTAATTTCCTCAATACACAGGAACTTTGTAAAGATGTAAAGAAAAGTTTTCCTGATTTATGAAAGAAAGGCTGTACATACTGTATCAATTAAAGGAATGATTCATAAAGCTTGTACACGTGTCTGAACAAGTTTTAAAAGCAACAGATGCACACATATCAAGAACATTCAAAAATCTAGTTAGATAAGGGCAACATTATTTACCTCTTATTATGGCAATATGGTTTGGAGGCCTTTGAAAATACCTTGATTTCAGCAAGTCAAACGCCATAATACATTTCCTAACTATAAGTAATATGGAAGTATTAAAATAAATTTGTTTCAAACATGATCTCATTACCGATCCCCCGTTACACATCCTAAAGGATCTTCTCCACCAAATCTCAGTGAGGCTAAGCATTAATTAATGACTTTTAGATAGAACAGACGGATTATGACCTAGCAGGGTAAATGGTTTCTACTCTCAGCAGCGCCAGACCCTTTAAGAACAGGCTTTCAGGGATATCTTGACATTCAGAGAGGGTTACAGCCATCTGCACTGTTAACGCCTCTGAAAACAAAAACAGCAACCTGCACAGTGACTGGAACATTTTTCAAGGGTGTGCTTGTATTAATAGAGTGTATTGCAAGAGGGGGCACAGAAGATCTGACGCCACAGACGGACACTGAAAATCTGGGTCAGTCAGTGTATGTGTGTGTGTGGACTGTGTACAAACGAGACAGAGATATAGCAAAAAGACAGTGGGCTGCTGCTAAACAAGTTGTGAGGTGCCGTGGAAAAGGAAGAGATAAGATTAACAGGTTTAAAATGGAGTGAGCGAGACTCACTAAATGAGGACCGAGTTTATTAATATTCATCAGGAGACAGACGTTCCATCACAGCGGCTTAGAAACAGATAGCAGCACCATCGGCTCACCAAGCCAATAATACATGCGAAATTAAGTCTTCTTTATGACAGAGGGCCATATTTATTATTTGTTCTCTGAATATATCAATAGACAGATGTATTGAAGAGCATGTGGCAACATCAGGTGTACAAACTGTAAACAAACAAAAAATTTATTTAATAGCTACTTCTATTCTTATGCAAAGAGATACTTGCTTCTGAACAGTGAGAAGAAAAACAGAATACAACAGTAAAAGGATAAAAATGAATCAAGAGAAGCCGCCCCCAAAAAAAGAAAACTGGTACGATCCAGCTTGCTCCTACCGTTGCCCTCGGATACATCAGCGAGAAACAAGAATTGGGAACTGCAGCTGCCTGGTTACCATAGTTACGGGATGAGAGGAAGCGCGGGAGACACAGAGAGATGTAGTTGTAATATTGCAGGGGAGGTCCATCTCGCACATTGAGCCCCATGATGGTCCTGTGGACGGTGAGACTTTGAGGGGCACCTAAGGATAGAGAGAAATGAACTGGGATCACTAGAGCGCCTATATCTTCTGATCTACAACTGCTGCATCATTTAGTTTTACAGTAATTTATATCCAGGCTGTAGGAGGGAAGGCCATCTGGAAATGCAGTGCAGCTTAATTAGGTTACCAATCAAATGCTATGACACAGTGAAATCGCATTTATAGTGGACAAATCTGTTTGAAAGTCTGTCTGATATGATTAAGGCTTCTATTAGAGCTATAAAATGTGTATGAAGCAAAAAGGAAGAAAGTAAATAAATCATGGCATGTTACTTTCTCTACATCCAGAAGCTCTTCTTTATACTAAGTTAAATTGGCCGTCATTAAAAAAGAAGCTGTGTGGGTGTTCACTTACAGAGAGAGATTCACTCCCAAATTTTCAATGTGCTGAAGTGATTCCATGGTCTTCTTCACCAACATTGTTCACCAACATAATAATCAAAATATTTTATCGTAATGGCCAATGTTTTTTTTTGTCTCTAAAAACTAATTGATATAGTTTAATCCCATGTTATCTCACAAAACGAAAAAAAAAAAAAAAAAAAAAAAAAAAAAATCAAATAATAATTAGAAATAAAAATTTAAAAGCTAATTCAAAATATTCATGAAAAATGTAATAGTATATAAATAATACTAAAATAAGAATTTAGTTTATTTACTTATTTTTTTACTTATTCATTTTAAATATTATTTCACTCAAATTATTCCTTTCATGTTCATATAAAAGGACATGGTCTCCCTCACTGGCAAACTGCTCCACTTGTGAGATCTCCACTTGAAACAGCAGCGCATCATGGATTTGAGCCTCGAGCCTAAAAAGATAAAAAGAAAACTAGAAGAGAACTATCAATCTTAACATGAAGATAATTAGACCATGACCACCAACCCATGATGTGTTTAGCTTCTGGTGTGTGACGGCAATATTACATTAAATGTGTCAAAGCTTTACATTGGTCTGGAAGCCATTTATTGCAGACATATCTCCTAATACTCACTGAACAGAATAGAAAGAGACTTGGAGGGAGGGGCAAGGAGAAAGAACGAAGAAGGAGGGATAGAGAGACGCTAACAAAGATAAATGACTGTAATATATAGAGCTGCGCTGCAAGTTGAATGATTCACACAGATGGGCTGAGGAAGGAAAAAAAGAGAGAAGATCTGTGATATGTAAAAAGAATGAAAGGAAAGGAATCCTTGGATAAGAAAGATTGTAATAGCATATGTAAACATTTACATAAACCTAGATTAATAAATGCTTTCTTTGTTAGTGAATGATACCTAATGCATTATAGGGACAGTTTGTAAAAGGGGTAGTTAGTAAAAATTTTCTTTAAAATTCTGCTTTCATTTATTCACCATTATGTTGTTCTAAACCTGTATGACTTTATTTTCTTCTGTGGAACATGAAAGAAGATATTTTAAGACATCCATACAACATTCTCAAAAATCTGTTCTTCTGTATTTTTTTTTTTTAGAAGTAAGAAAGTCATACAGGTATGGAACAACATAATGGTGAATAAATGAAAGCAAAACTTTAAAGAATTTTTTTACTAACTATTCCTTTTACAAACTGTCCCTATAATGCATTAGGTATCATACAGATAACAGAATTTTCTTTTGGTGAACCATCCATTTAACTAACTGAAACTTGCTGTAAAATGTTACTGCATTTCCCATATTCAAATGTATTATTCAGGTACACTTGGGATTATAAGAGAGAGAGGGAGGTGGAAAGTTGGACGGATGGATGTACCTGGCAGTGTGAGAGACAGAAGACACTTGAGAGCAGATTTTGATCATTGCCATTTTGGCTAGGTCTACAGCTGAGCCTAATGGGACACACACAGCCATTGTGATGATCACAGATGTAGCAAACATTACAAACACAAGTAGAAATGCCTGTCTCTCTGCTTGGTTTCGAAGGCTCCAGTCAGCAGAGTGAATGTAAAGGAGAGAACAGTGCCTTCCCATTATGGACTTGACAAAACCTAAGGCATCATTAAGAAAGAACACACACAACAACTTCAGAAACACACTCATTCAGCCTTATTATACTCAGTCACACGTTCACACGCATACTCTTTACGAATCATCACTCATGCCAGAGCATTCCGGAGTAAGTCAGACAATAGGTCAAGCTTTACACATAAACCCCTGCTGGAAAAATATGTGAGGTCAGTCAGTGGACTCATTCGGAAAATCTTTTTCCAAGAAGCACAGAGACGCCAGGGGCACAAAGAGAGAACACTGCATGCATATGAGTAACAGTGTTCAGGAATGTGTGTGGCTCAGTGTGAGCGTGTCATATCAACAGATAACGGTGATGATGCGTCACTGGAAATTGCTGTTGTGTTTATCTGCTATTGTAGATAATGAGAATAGGTGTTGCTTCTGTGTTTTGTTTCTCAAATGCAAAATGTTTGTGTGTATTTGTTTCCTGCGTATCCTTTTAGAAGTGTATGACAGTAACGTTGCCGGTGCACGTTACTTTTCAAAGTTTTGTGTACTTAGATATCATACAGTGGCCAAAAATATTTGGACACTTAAATAGTCCACCCAACACAACAACAACAACAACAACAACAAATCTGTGATTATTTACTCAGCCTCATTTCTTTCCAAACCTGTTTGACTTTCTTCTCTCAACATAGCGCAAAAAGACAACAGTTTGAACAATGTTTGAACTATTTTGTCCATACAAAAAAATGTAGTGGGGGTCAAAAGCAACCAACTATTTTTATTATATGAACAGAACAGAATTTTCATTATTGGGCAAAAGACTAAGACACTTTGAAAAAAGTATTTAAAAGAAATTGGTTTGCCATTTTTGAGGATGTAGTCACCTAGAGTGGTCTTGGCAGAATAACCACCAGATGGAGGCCAGATTAACTACCTTAACTGTTTGACTAGCGGAAAATGTCCAAACCTCTTTTTGTAAGTAAGCTTGTGCTATTTTTCTTTGCATTAACAAAATATCAAACTAAATGACATTTATTTTCAGTGACATGCACATATTTTTTTTTTTTAATGAGTTCACCTCCCCATGTAGTCATGCTGAACACAAAAGAAGATTTTGAATAATCCTGATATTGGTAACCAAAACTGTTCCACAGAAGAAAGTTATTCATACAGGTTTAGAACAACATAAGGGTGACTAAATGATAACAATATTAATTTTGGGTGTGAAATTTCATTTAAGTCTCCAAATACTTTTTGGGCCACTGGGCCCTCCATCACAGCATGCATCAACAGAGAATACTGTATGTTATTCTTACCTCTGAGAAAGGTCCTGTGTCAGTCTTGTCTCCTTTACATTGGCTACATAAATGCATCTCTCTAAATTAAAAAAGGCAGCACAGGGAGTCTCCCTGAGAGTAGAAAACTGAGAGAGAAAGCTCAGTCTGTACAGCCCTCTCAGTTTCATTTTCTTCAATCTCTTTCCTCCTTTTCTAGGAGGATAGCAGGTGTTTTGAGGCTATGCAGGCAAGTCAATGTATGTAATGAACACACTGGAAGAAACTTTCAGATTTCATTCTGTTTCTGCCTGTTTGATAAGTAACTCTCTGAGCATTGAACATTTCAGCATACCTTACAGTGAGATTGGATACATTTTCTAACCTATTTGTCAATTACAGTATTCTCTAAATGGGAAAATCAAGCCATCAGAACAGGAACACTTACAATATATATATTATGTCTTAATCTGACTGATTGTCTGATTGAAGGCAATAGAGTGAAATCTATTAAATGTCTGATAGCAAAGGTACAGTCATACAGTCAAATACAGTCTGATTTCCTTCAAGGACAAGATGTGAAAGCATTTATTTTCCACTCCATTGCCTGTTAAAAGACACCCACTGGTTTTAACTACTAACCAGTGCAAAAACCAGTTAAAATAACTCTGATCTGACATGTTTATCAAATTTGATAATGCCTGACAAAAAAAAAAAGTAGCTACACACCTAACACTTTTATTACTGAACCTAACGTATGCTATTGTATTTCCTTATTTACTATTGGATCTTCTTATTTTTAGCTATTAATCATTCTTACTTAACTAATATTTTGTGTTACCTTCTATTTAGCTGCCAGACCTTGTATTAATATTTCTCATGGCGGACACAGCACACCAAACTAAATGTAAAATTTCATACTTTATAATAATAGTAAAACAGCCAATAAACTGCACACTTGACCTTTTCAAGCAACACTGAGATGAAACGTGAATATAATATAAAGGCAGCAGCAAATGTAACTTTGTAAGTCACAGTAGAAGTGAAACAATGAGTGTGTGACTTAAGCTCACAGCATGGTGTAAAAACCATGATGTGTGAAATATCAGTAGAGAAGTGTGGCCTAACGGCAGCTCGATGCAACACTAAACTGTGAAGTGAGTGAGTTTTGGGAGAGAGTGTCAGTTGCTTACTTAGTTTCTTCAACACTACTCTGTGTTGATCACACACACCGTGTTTGTGGCAGTGCTGAATGGTGTGCTGGATGAAGGCCGGCACCTCTCTGTATGTCTGTAGGAAAGTGTCCTGAAAACGACTGGCCTCATCTGCACTCACACCCAGAATACAGACAACCGCTCTCTTCCTGTGTGTGAGGGGTTTGTCGAGGTAAAAGGGAGGAGGGGGAAAGTCAGTGGACAAAACGCAATAGAGAACAAAAATATTTCCATGCTTAAAACAGTTCAAGGTGAGACAAAAGTGAGGTGGAGAAAGTGAGGTGAGAAGAGGCACAGAATGATTATGAGAAATAGTTTAAACCTAAGCACCCCTTTTGCTTATGTGCTATTATGACAACTACCTTGACAACAAATGTGATGAGTACATAAAAATAAGGTATTATGGTTCATCGAAAGTCATCATTTACCTTCCTTAATGTTGTTCCATTCGCTGAATGGATTTCACTTCTGGCTGTTGACGATGTGGGTAACCAAGACAGATGGATGTTAGCACAGTTGACTTGCATATTATATATCCTAGTATATATTATATAACTATATATAGCGAGTGGAGATGCTCCACACTGGTTGTGCTGGAGAGAGATACCCCTTCTATGTAAAGTGCTTTGAGTGCCCAGAAAAGCGCTATAATAAATGTAGAAGAATTATTTATTTACGTTCTTATATCTAATGGAAATCAATATCTACCATAAGCTGTTTTGGTTAACAACATTCTTCAAATATTTCTTTTGCGTCAACAGAACAACGAAATTCATACACGTTTTGAAAGACATGAGAGTTGAGCAAATTAAAGATTTGTTGCATATTGGATTATCCCCTTTGGCTATTTACCTTTATTGCCATTAAGCAGTACAACCAGTTTTTTCAACGAGTTAATGGCTTTTAAGGTTTATTATTATTATTATTATTATTATTATTATTATTATTATCCACCAAGCTAAAAATATGCACTTCTGATAATAGTACACCTAACCTTATTACGCCACCACAATGGTGATGGATGTATCATCATCTGTCCATAGTACAAAAATAAGCTGTGTGCAAGAGTTTATACTTAGGTCTAATGGTTTGTTCAGATCCCTAACCCTAATTGAACAGCACCAGTGATGCTTTGCAAGCAGCACTATAAATACCTAGGAAATACTGTAGCATCGAAGTAAGTAGCTACTAACAACTTGCTATAGCGAAAGTGTGCAGTACTCTAACCAATCAAAAATGCAAAGAATTTTCTCATCAGTTCAACTACAGAGTACCAACTAGTCACATGACAGCTGAAACCCACGCTACTTGCTTTAATTTCCACACAGTGACCTGTTGAATAACATATAAAGCAGCATGGGAGTTCATATAGCATCATGACACAGGCTCATTTTTATCTGACCTCTGTCTGCCTGCCTGTAGCCTCTCATATTCTGACCCAGTGGTGTGTGTGTCCACCCCCTCCCCCTTGCCTCCCTTTGTGTGTGTGTGTGTGTTTGATTGTCTTCTATGCTACACCTCCTTTTAGTATTGGGTCGGTAACCATGGCATTCCTCGCTTTTCTGCAAGATATCAACAGTATGCTGACACTAGCACTCTCACCCCCTCTTTCTCTCACTCACTTTCTACCAGCACTCAGTCACTCATATATGCCTTCTTCACGCCTGTCTCTCCCCTTTCTTGGGTGTTTCTGTAGTACGATGACAATTGTGAGATTCGGTCGACAAAATGAAAATGTTATGGAGTAGTTCTGGGGACGCATTCAAGCCTTATGCCTTTATAAGAGTGCAATAAGATGTCCTTTTTTTGTATTCCCGCAAACTTAAGGCTCACCAAACAAATTTGGTGAGCCACTTGAGTGATGGCTGGACTGAAAAAATATAAATGATAGAGGAAGAAACAACAACAAAAACACAGAGATAACATTTAAGTTGACCCAGGTTAAAAGTAAACGTAGAACAGTAGGACACCCAGACTCCGTTGGTCCCTCTAGGCCCTCCAAACACCACATAATAATAAATTCTTCTCTTGTAAGGTTGTAGTTCCATGGAGGCCAATTATGGGAGACTCTGTTCGCAACCCACTAATGAACAATAAGGCTCTCTGCATTGGGGACACAAAGAGCAAAGCCTCCGTCTGGGGCCTAACTTTCTCTTTCTTTCTTCTATCGGTCCATCTCTTAGACAACTAATTTTTTTTATCACATTAGATCTTGCCTATGCCACATTTCTTCCTGTCTGACTAAATACAGAAATAAATTGGAAGTTGATTTACATTTTTGGAAAACAAGTCAATTGTGTTTTCAAATATTCATCAAATATTTTTATAATTTCAAGTTTCCAAAATTCACAATTTATTCAGGCACGACTTTTGCCATACTGATATTGATAATGCATATACTTTATTCAGTGAAGAATGAATTAAATTGATCAAATAGTAACGAAAGCCATTTATACTGTTACCTCAGATTTCTATTTCATATAAACTATTATATTTAACTTTATATTCTCAACATCCTCAAGAAAAAATGTGTCAGTTCCATAAAAATATTAAGTAGCACAACTATTTTCAACATTGACAAGAAATATTTGAGCACCTATTAGAATGATTTCTGATGAATAATTTGACACTGAAGACTGGATTAATGGCTGCTGTAAAATTCACATTTAAATGTAATAATAGTAATAATATTTTTACAATATTACTGTTTTTAGCTGTATTTTATTGATCAAATAAATGCAGCTTTGGTGAGAAATGGAGACGATTTTTAAAAAATGTTACCAATCCCAAACGTTTGAACGATAGTATAGTTAACTCAAAAATGAAATTTGTCAATCATTTCCCCTTATGTTGCTGATTAAAAGTTATATTTTTCCCTGTCTGCTGCTTTGAATTCACATTCTGTGCTCTAAAGAAGTGTTGCTAGTAATGGCTCTCTTTCAACTATACAAATTCCTGTGTGCCATCAATCTCTCTTTATCAGCACTGTCAGATGACATTCTCCTTGCGGCTCCATAGTAATTAGTAACGCGGGACATGCATTTGCCCAAGGGAGTTTTATGAGCAAAGTTGAATCTTCATGGTACTGGGCGGTAACAGCCACTGAATAGAAGCTGTGTGGTTTTAAGTTAGCACAACAGCACTTTTAAATGCTTGGCAAAATACATGATAAATATTGCCATGTTCTGTACTTGCTGAAGATTGGAAGTGATGGTGTACATGCATTTATGTGGGTAAACATAGCTGTCTAACCAGCTCCATAAAACACAGAGTAGACAATGCCACTTAGTGCATGCTCTGTCCTCACTCATAACCCCTTCCTAAAGACAAAGACAGAGACATTTATGTAATGAAAGCGCTTAGCAGTGCTGGTGGAATCCATGCTTGTAAAGTGACTCAGGAATCAGAGGCTCGTCCAGTAGATGTCTTACTGCATTACAGAAGCAGCCAGTGTTGGGTCAGCACTCATACTTTATTATATCAAAATCTCAGCTCTTTTGTGTGAGCAACACATACATACATGCCATTGCCATGCATACATAAAGTGAGGAATATGTTAAACAGAAATGTTGCAGCTGATTTGGGGTAAGTATCCATCCCCACACACAAACTGGCCTCTGTCAGGCCAAATCAAATCACACTTCTGTCTTGACAGGCCCGTCACTGTGTGCTACTTGTAACTGTGGAGATGCGGAGCATCACCTCTCATCTCTCTCTCTCGACCACCTCTCTGCCTTGCTCTCTGTCTGGCTGGACTGCACACAGCCTCAGGGTGAAACATCACACAGACTGGTACTGTAGGACACTTTGGCCCCTCTTGTCAGCCTGTATATTACCTTTATGCAGTGACAATGGAACATCTAGCATTCTTTTTAAACCTTTTTGGTCGACTCTGTGACTTCTAACCTGTTACCCAAAGTATAAACATTAAACTTTGTTGGCTTGTTTTTAAATACTATGGCTAGGAAGTCCCTACTAACTACTAGAGATCGCCCTTAAAAATGAACACTCCTTTAATTGTTCGCATCTCACGCAATATATATATATATATAGTATAACAAATTTAAAAATATATATAAATTGTTTCATCATACAAAAATGCTATTAAGCAAAAAGGTAGAGGTCTTTAATTTTAAGTTGCAGCTAATGGTTTAGATTAACCTGACATACAGCGCCATTAATTTTTAATGAATAAAGTGTTTGGAGTGTGAATTTTTAAAAAACTCATAATCATTCAAAATGTTTGGGGTTGATATTTTTGAAAGAAGGCTTTGATAGCTCACCAAGGCTGCAAATCAAATATATCTTGTTCAGTCATTACAATTTACAATGATAGTTTTCTATTTGATTACACTTCATAATGTATTTTATCTCTGTGTTGGCAAAGCTTTATTTTTACGCTCATTTTAATATGATTTCATTAAATGTATTTTATTCCTGTGTTGGCAAAGCTTTATTTTTAGCAGCCAGTTTTCAGTGTCACATGATTTATTCAAAATATTTTTCAGTATTTCAAAATGTCATTCTTAAAAAAAAATAAAAAATCATCAGGGAGAAGATGACAGAGGGGTGTGTGTATGTTGGAACTTCCCCACCCAGTGAGCAGGAACACAATATGCTTCTGTCAGATGAAAGTGAATGTGTGAGAGAAAGTTAAGTCTACATTGCTATATAGACTGTGTGTTTCAGTGTGTGAGAAAGAGAGTAAGAGTGTACACTGTGGTGTGATCTGCCAGAGAGCTGACTCACCTCACACACACCAACAACTGGCATCCAACACAGTCCCAAGATGTGGACTATGAGATAAAGTGTGTACATCAATGTTGTGTATATAAACTGGCATATGAAGTCATTTGAGAGTATTCTGAACCTTTATTTGAAAAAAAGGTAAAAGGAAAGAGAGAGGTCCCAGAGGAAGAGAAAAAAATTGTGTTTGTTACTGCCCTTCAAGTTGGTGTGTGTGTGTGTACAATAACAGTTTCAGAAAAGAAGGAAGGAAGCTGAATTGCAGAAGCAGCAGTTCAAGGTAAATTAATCTGATCTAAAATTGTCCAGCATCAGTTGAGCTGCTTGATAGACAAATGTACATGGCAATAGAGCTCTTCAATTTAGATGTATTTTATTTCCAAAATCAAAGTTTTCAAACCTAAAACTACAGCTGAATAAGACCATATTAATCTCCTTTTGTTTATTTATTTATTTTTTAGATTTTTAATTTAGCTAGTTTAATTTAATGCTTCAATGAGGACCAGATGGTCACTTTGGATCAACTATATCAAAACAGATTCTCTGCATGAGCTTTAAATAAGCTACTGTTGACTCTGTATGATCTTGATGGCTAAAACACAATAGCAGCAATTTCTAAGAATTAATCTTAATAAGCCTTAAAGCATGACCCATATCACCATAACTGAATTACCTTTACAGCAACCTAAGGCAGTTTGTCACATTTAAGTCAATTCCTGGACTGTCTTCCCCCATTTAGCCGTTATTAAAATGTCAATGACCTGTGTCGGATATCTTTTTTATTTCAGACACGAAGGTTGCACATACACGCATGTAACACATGAAGTCAGTAAACCCATGCAGACAGACCAGCTAAAAAAATAGACTCTGTCTGACTAATTTGTAAGCAAATATCAACTTACCACTTACAATTGGCAGCTAGATTTTTTTGGTACTTACTTAAAAACCTCACTTCTCACTTCATGGAAGAAATTAGATTTTTACTGTGAGTGGAGCTTGCCTGTGCAGGCTTCATACACTGCTACACTAAAAACAATTTACCTTTTTTTAGCCTGCTAAAAATGAATCCAAAATCTTTAAGCAATGATACAGTATCTTTAGGGTCTGATATTTTGCACACATTTTATCATCACCTGGAATGATTGGAAAATTAATAGCATTACTCCTTCAATAAGCGCAAGATGAGTTGTCACTTGATTTAAGATATATTTTTTAATGAATTTTTTAAAGCCTTAATCTAAATAATACTTCAGTAAAGTCCAATAAAGCAACAACAGTCATATAGTTTTCTTTATGTCCCTTTAGTGCCGATTTTTTTTTCTGTGATTCAAAAACTAGATATCTGGGTTTATAAGAACAGGTTTCACTTCACTTCTGGAGCAAACTAAATTAAGATCTAACAGAGAATATATTGAAAAAGTGTGGATCTATTAATGGCGGTTCTGGTCTTAGTGCAAAAATAGTCTCCGACGGTTCTCAAGTGAATGAAAAGATGGAACCGCAGCAGCAGGCGCCACAAAAGTGATTGCTGTTCATAAACAGTGTGCATTGTAAATAGCCTGGTTATAGATTCTGCTGATGATTTCAGATTTGGCTTCCCTGCGCGACAGATTTGAATTCAGACGTATGATTGGATTCGTTAAGCTAAAACGGAGATACAACCTAAAAGGTGTTTTTAGTGTTGTTTATATACTATTATTTTAATTTTGAATTAAACTTTATTTTTAATATTAAGGTTTTTGGGCATTTAAATGTTTGCGGTTCTTGACTTATTTATTTTTGAATATATACATTTAATGAATAATTAACCTTGCACACTAGCAGTAATATAGATAAGTGCATAGGAAAAAAACATACTAAAACTGTTATTAAATACAAAACTCAACAGTCCTGCAACACACATTACATACATACATATATATATATATATATATATATATATATATATATATATATATATATATATATATATATATAATATATAATAAAATACATATGTGCAAGTATCGAGAAAAATTTTGTGACTGTTGTTTTTAATATATACATTTAGCATTTTTTTATTTATTTGTTTCAGTTTTAGTCATTTTAGCACTTACATTATTTCAGCCAGCTGCCAAGGCAACATATCTAATTTCCGCCAGTAAGTTTTTCAGCATTTATATTTCCATTTTATTTAAGATTTAATTTGGTTAATGACATTTTTGTTTTAGTCTTAGTTAACAAATAAATACAACTAGCAAATACATTCATCTATAAAGATGTAGCCTCTCAGTCTGTCTTCATACTTATAGCTTGAAGAAGAAATCCGGCTTAAAGGAGGTGATCTGTGGAGGTGATCGGATCCAGTGGGCAGAATGTATAGATACTGGATAGGATAAGTTTGGAAACGGCAGGCTCTGAAGTGGAGCGAGGAGGAGAAGAGTGAGCATTAGTCGGTGTGAATTTATCCTCAGTCTGGCTGTTTGGAGAATTGGTCAGCTGATGTTTCTTGTCTTATTTTTGTGAAGAAAACTGCCAAGTCTCAAAGCTGTAAGGTCATTGAGAGGAAGGTGGAGGCGATTAAGAAAGAAGAGAAGGTTTTGAAGAATGGTCCGGCGTCACAACAGTTTTTAATCTTGTTCCCCCCACCGTGTAATATGATGTTTTAAGCATGAAGAACGTTTGCAGAGAAGGAAGACCGGAGAGACTGATACACACTGAGAGTCGGTAGAGTTTCTTACCCTTTACCAATCCCAACGGTTGCCGAAGTATAGTTTAACGCAAAAATGAAATTTGTCAATCATTTCCTTATGTTGCTGATTAAAAGTTTATTTTTTCTGTCTGCTGCTGATTGAATCACATTCTGTGCCTAAGGAAGTGTGCTATAATGGCCTTTCAACTGTACAAAGTCCTGTGTGGCCTCACCCTATCAGCACTGTCATGATGACAGTCTTCTTGCTGCTCCATAGTAATTAGTACGTGGTATTTACGGCCTCAAGGGACGCCCATGACAAGGAATTCGGTACTGTGTCAACAGCCACGGATAGAAGCGTGTGGTTTTAAGTTAGCACAACAGCATTTTAAATGCTTGGTAAAATACATGATAAATATTGCCATGTTCTGTACATTGCTGAAGATTGAAGTGATGTGGTCCATCATTATGTAAATAGTTCTAAGCCCATATCCATAAAACCCAGATAAGCATACACTTTGCATGCGCTCTGCTCCTACTCATACCCTTCCTAAAGACCAAGACGAGACATTTATGTAATGACAGCGCTAGCAGTGTGGTGGAATCCATGTTTGTAAAGTGACCAGGAATCAGAGCTGTCCAGCAGATGTCTTACTGCATGTACAGAAGGCGCCAGTGTTGGGTCAGCCACTCTACTTTATTATTCAAAATCTATCTCAGCTCTTTGTGTGGCACACATAACATACATACATACTACATACATAATCATAAAAGGAGGAATATGTTACCCGAAATGCTGTGCTGATCTGGGTCATATCCATCCCCACACACAACTGGGCTCATGCAGCAATCAAATCAGTCAACACTTGTCTTACAGCCTGTCACCTGTGTGGCTACGGTAACTGTAGATGTTAGCATCACCTCTCATCATTCTCGATCACCTCCTCTGTCTGCTCTCCTGTATGGTTGACTGCCACAGCCTCAGGGTGAAACACAGACTGGTCCTGCAGGACCTTTGCCCTCTTGTCCCTGTATATCCTTTGCGTGTGTGACAAAATGGAACATTCCATCCTTAAAACTCGTTTTGGTCGACTCTGGTGACTTCTTAACCTGTTACCCAAAGTATAAACATTAAACGTTGGTTGGCTTGTTTTTAAATAGCTATCGAGATATGAAGCTTCGACTAACTACTAGAGACGTCTCAAAATTGACACTTTTTAATTGTTCGGCATTCCCACAATATATAGATATAGTAATAACAATTTAAAAATAGGATAATTGTTTCATTTACAAAAAATGCTATTGTAAAAGGGTAAGGTCTTTAATTTTTAAGTTGCGGGCTATGGTTTAGATTAACCTGAATACGAGTCTTACTTTTTAGGAATAGTGTTTGGATGTTGAATTTTTAAAAACTCATAATCATTCCAAATGTTTGGGGTTGATATTTTGAAAGAAGATTTTATGCTCACCAAGGCCTGCAAAAAATGCATCTAGCTGAAATATATTACAACTTTACAATGAGAGTTTTCTATTTTAATATATTTTTAAATGTATTTTATTCCTGTGTTGGCAAAGCTTTATTTTTAGCAGCCAGTTTTCAGTGTCACATGATTTATTCAAAATATTTTTCAGTATTTCAAAATGTCATTCTTAAAAAAAAATAAAAAAATCATCAGGGAGAAGATGACAGAGGGGGTGTGTATTGTGGAATCCTCTCCCCTGTGTTTGGCAGGAACAATAATATGCTATCCTGGCAGAGAAGTGAATGGTTGAGAGGTTAAGGTTCACATGCGATACAACTGTGTGTTTGTGTGTGTGAGAAGAGTGAGAAGTGTCTTCCAGAGAGCTGACTCACCCTCACACCACCAACACTGGTATCCAACCAGCCCTGCATGTGGCGCTTGGATAGTGTGTACTCAATGTTGTGTAAACCTGGCATAATGAAGTCCATTTGAAGAGTATTCTGAACTTTTCTTTGCAAAGTAAAAGTAAGAGAGAGGTCCGAAAGAGAAAAATTGTGTTTGTTACGCCCTCGTTGGGTGTGTGTTGTGGGTAATACAGTTTTTCAGAAAAGAAGGAAGAAGGACTTGCAGAAGCACATTCAAGTGTAATTAATCTGATCTAAATTGTCCAGCATCAGTTGAGCGTTGGACAGACAATGAGATGGCAATAGAGCCTTCAGTTTAGCTGTATTTCTTTCCAAATCAAGTTTTTCACCTAAAACCAAGCTGAATAAGACCTATTAATCTTTTTTGTTATTTATTTTATTTTTGAGGATTTTAATTTAGCGAGTTTAATTTATAATTGCCTTCAATGAGGACCCACTGGTCACTTTGGATCGAACTATATCAAAACAGATTGCTCTAAATGACTCTTTAAATAGCCTACTGTTGACCTTGGATCGATGGCTAAAAAAACAATAGCAGCAATTTAGTTAGAATTACTATATCCTGAAGTACACGACCCATATCACCATAACTGAATACCGTTACAGCATTAAGGCAGTTTGTCACATTTATCTATTCCTCTGACTGTCTTCCTTCCCGTTGTTTCTAGCCGGCTTATTAAGATGTCAATGAGCCTGGGTGTCTGGTATCTTTTATTTATTTCAGACAAGAGTTGCAGATGATTCACAGTATGTACCACATGAGTCAAGCAAATCCATGCGCACAGACCAGCTAAAAAAATAGACTGTCTGACTACTTGTAAGCAAATATCAACTTACTGATTTACAATTACAGTTAGATTTTTTGCATTTCTATTTAAAACCTCACTTCTCACTTCATGGAAGAAATTAGATTTTTACTGTGAGTGGAGCTTGTCCTTGCAGTTCATACACGCTACACTAAAACACTTTACCTTTTTTTATAAGCTCACAATAATGAATCCAAAAAGTTTTGCTATGACACAGTATCTTTAGGGTCCTGATAGTTCTGACACATTTATACACCTGATTGATTGGAAAAATAATAGGCACTTCTTCAATATCGGTGTAAAAGATAGTGTAGCTCAGGATTTAAGAGATATTTTTTTAATAATTTTTTTTAAAAGCCTTAATCTATACTAGCAAAAGTCCAATAAAGCAACACCGTCATATATTTTTCTTATGTCCCCTAGTGCCAGATTTTTTTTTTCTGTGAGCAAAACTATATATCGGGTTTATAAGAACAGGTCTTTTACTCTAGCAGCTAAATTAAGATCTACAGAGGAATATATTGGACAATGTTGGAGCTATTACATGAGTCTGGTCGTAGTGCAAAAATTAGTCCCACCGTGATTTATACATGAAAGATGGTCTAAACATAGGCCTACACAATCGATACCTTTCATGAAACAGTGTGCACAAAATACCAGAAGATGTGTTCTGTGTTCAGATACGAAGCCGCCTGCATGACAGATTATGACCAGCATTAATTGATCTGAGCTAAACGAAATACAACCTGTGCTATTTTTTGTATTATTTATATACTATTATTTTGATTTTGAATTAGCTTTTATTTTTTATATTTTTCAGTTTTTTTGAAAAAAAGAATTTAAATGTTTATAATTTTTGACTTATTATATTTGAATATATCCATTTAATGAGCAATGTATAACCTTGCACACCTGAAGGTAATAGATAAGTGCATAGGGAAAACATAGCTAAACCAAGGGCCAAATACAACAAAACCTCAACAAGTCCTGCACACTACTGAGATACATACATACATACATATATATATATATATGTATATATATATATATATATAATAAAATACATATGGTGCCAGTATCGATAGTGCACGGACTGTTTTAAGGCTTTTATATATACATTTGCATTTTTTATTTATTTGGTGCAGTTTTCGTTCCATTTTAAGCACTTACAATTATTTCAGTCAGCTGCACAAATGCAACATAATATAATTTCCGTAAGTTTTTCTAGTATTTTATATTTCTTTTATTTAATATTTAATTTGGTTAATGACATTTTTGTTTTTAGTCTTAGTTAACAACAACCATACACCACAAATACATTCATCAATAAAGATGAGTCCTCCTCTCAGTCCTGTCTTCATTACAAAAAGAAAATCACTAAAAAGTAAATAGCTACAGAGTTTGATTCATCATCTCTCTCACAGAAAGGCGAAAAATACTTCCAGACAAAAAAATTTATAGCAAGGTTGTATTGACTAATGGAGCTAATGAAGAAAAAGGTTGCAAAGGCCTTGTTGGAAGGAATGGATTAGTTAAAAAGGCCCTGATATGAAAGGAAGAAGGTGAAATATTATGGTTTGACCTGAAGGCTCAGGAGATTTTCAGTTTTTTCAGAGAGATGCAGGGGATAAAATAGTGGGAGTTCAGTCTGGTGCTATAGAGGCCACCAGACAAGCAGGGAACGAGGGATGACTCTGTTTCTCATTCTCAGCCTCTCTCTGTTCTCCTTCTGGAAACATCCGGCCAATACTGCACAATTGGATGTGACAGGACCACCACAGGGACAGGAACTCACGATGCTACTGAACTACCCCCACACACACACTAATATTTGCACATGTCCCACAAAACATATAAATGTGAACGAATACTCCTGACGGCTGAAAAATATCAAAAAGACAAAAACCAATTAAGTTACATGGCCTCTTCTGCTGCAGGTTATGCTGTCCTTGCTGTGACACCATTATATAACAACACACTGACACACCTCACACACACACGCTCAGTGCTGTCAGAACAAACAAACACATACCCAGATGAACCCGCACACACCACTTACTTGTCCTTAACGCACCATTAGTGCTGGCACATAAAAAAACAACAACAAACCACTTACATCAACAGAATTTCGGAAGAGTGGTTTTGCTTTTCCAGAGACACTCACCTGCAGAAGGAACGTCCAACCCTCCCGAGGAATGAACAGGACACTAGGTGGACATGTCACTACGTCTTTCCTATGCACACACAACAATCATAAAAACATCAGTTAAAACACATAATCATACTGATCAGACAGTATACACCTATTTTAATATTTATCATTGTATTCCTGTTTGAAACCTTGATGTGAAACATTATAAATACCATTTAAGTGACTAAATCACAAGCAAACGTATGTCAGGAGGAGGCATCTGATGTTGACTTAAAGTTAATATTAAAAACCACTACTAACATGCATAAACACTGTTGAAATGTTATCCAAAAAACAAATACCCATTTTTCTACCTGACTGATTCAGTCACCCTGAAAAGGCACAGCACAGTGTCTCTACACCTCCAATACCACAACACAAAGAGTGAGGTTAAACTTTAGCCCTGGCTTTGACAAATACGCAGACTTCAAAAATAATAACTGGGGCCGCTAAAGCATGGTGCAGCGGCGTCTGTCCAAGTCAGTACATGAATGAGATCTGACTCTTACTGGGTTTTCTTTAATTAATTTTTTTCACACTGTCTCTGGGAAGAAATGTGTAAATATGCTTTGCCCTCTCTTGTCTGACTAGTGAGGGACGAAAGACTCCAATAAGATGAGGAAAATAAGTCGTATTAATCTGGTAAAGTCATGACCAGCTCTTTGAACATGAGATCTGAACTACTTTGGCTGACAGATGTCTCTAGTCTCTGGAACTGAAACCGACCCGGGCCTCATGCTCTTAAAGCGAATGGGTGCCATGAGTAGTCAGTAGTAAAACCATCATTAGTCCCCACTTTTCCTCTGGAGGACAGAACTAGCGTAGACAACTTTCATCTTTAAACCCACGATTAAGCTCTCAGGATCTGAAAAGAGCTTATTCAGTAACTTATAAAATTGTGTGTGAGTAGAGACAATGCATGCAAAGAGACAGAACATGCCAAAGGAATGTGATGGCAGCAACAAATGTGTGTGAGAACGAAAAAGAGTCTAGCAGGTAAAAGGTTTTTGTCTGAACTGAGAGGAGATTGCTGGTAGGAAGGGTCAGTTTCCTCTCTTTCCTCCCTGTCGCTTCATTACAGCTGTAAAATCTGCAAATGTGAGAGGGAAGAAAGATGAACATCTTCAAGGCCAGTCACCCACACACCACTCCAATCGTTTCTCTCTACACTCATACAGACACAAAGTGGTTCCCTCTAATGTTAACCTCGGCACGTCCGGCGCATCTTGAATTGAAAGGTATTCTCATTACTAAAACATTTACAACACTGCCTGCATGAAAAACATCTTCAAATCCGGTGCTGATCGATTGATCGTTTTTACATTATAATGTGAAATGTGAAGAGGAACATGGTGCTAGATCAGCGATTCTTACTCTCACATGACTGACAGACTCTATGTTATTACATCTCTATGAGAACCATGCAGTATCTGTTGATATGATCCTGATCCGAAGATCCAGCACCTGGTGCCTGCCAGTTTTTAGCACGTGTGTAATGGAAATGATGTGGAGCTGATCTCAGGTTATTGTGTGGCAGTAAATCTGTTTGTCTGGTTTTGATAGATGCTGGTAGTCTGGGAGAGAAAAGGGAGCTTTTAAATAGCATCACTGAGGCTCTCTGCTTCTGTGGTTGAGTAGGCTCTATTGATCTACAGTACTATAAATACAAACGAACAATAGAGTCGAGAGAGTCTCCTGTGGTTGAGAGATCAAGAGAGAGGAGAGATTATTCTTTTCTTTATATTTTGGTCATATAACTACTACATGCTCTCATGTGAATGCTTGAATTCTGGATTGTAGTCATTTGCAGCATTGCACAGTCCATTGCAAGATGCTAAAATGTGTAATCTAACCCAAGTAACCTTTCTTTTTCACAAAAGAAAATCATTTCAAATAACTCCAATATTTGTGTCCTTTGTTTTGCATATGGCCATGTATTATGACATAATCTTTAGTATAACCACAATACTGATTTATATTTGTACTTCTCAATTATAAGGTTTTACTCATTATTTATTTGAGATCCCACATGTCAAGAATCATTACAGTCTGAACATGAGACACTGAATGGTGAAAAGACCTGATTGGATACATACACCTCAAAGATGGGGAAAAATAGAGAAAACGGAGAATGAGTAAATAATGGATAGAGATGGAGGGAAAGCGCAGAGGGGGTAGCACAGTGTGTATTTGATCTGAAGCATCAGGCGTTGACTCAGCGCTGTCACTCTGACTCTAATCCTGCTTAATCTGGAACAGAAAAATGCTGCTCGCCATGCTTTTCTCACCACAAACACACACAAGGGCACCTTAATACTCATACACTTTCACTGAAACACTCTTTGAAAGTCAAGGCTTGAGATCACATCTGCCTTGCATGCCTTTTCCTCTCTGAAAACCTCATTCTTTTTCCCCCGTCTCTCATCTCTCTCTGTTTCAGATTTCTCTCTCTCGCCTTTCACACACATTATTTCAGTCTCAAGGCAGGTGATTTTGGCTAAGGTTGTGAATTCAGACCGAAGCACAGCCCAACCAAACTTCTCATCCACAGCTCAGCTGATCAATTATTCAATAGAGAGAGAGGAGAGAGGTCACAAAGCAGTGCACAACCAAAACTAAAGGTTGAGGGTGGGGGGGGGGGGACCTCTTGCTCACATAAGAGCAGAATAATTGGCAAAGACACTGATTTCAATGATCCAATCAATCCCACTCTACATTTTTTCGATGTTTAAGAGGCCCAAAAAGGCCCGCACAGGTTGAAGATTAAAAAAAACAATGCATTTTAATGTTAACCCTATACTGTGTTTTGGTATGCTAATTTCTAAGGTCTCTAAATGATCACGAGCAAAAAGATGCTGAAACCCTGCAGTAACACAAACTACTAAATGCCTTTGAAGTAAAAGGCCTGTTAGTTAATTTGGCAAAAAATGTCACCTGATCAGGTCATTGTTCATATTGTTATCGCTGTGCAAATCTTTACTGATTTTTATAAAGTAAACAAAAGAATAACTTTTATAGTTCTGCTAGTACATATTTCAAGATGAATATTTTACCCGGACTGAACTAGCGGTAAGTTTACTTGATTATTCCATATATATATTTTTTAAAATAAATGCGCGTATTATAGCACATCAGTTTTGGAGAAAAAATGTTTATTTGTATCTCCCGAATCCCAAGTCATCATTATATTGCATTGATGTTATGTTTGTGCACATATTCGACATGCTTTAAGAAGACATATGTATTGGGAGATAGAATAGTGACAGCTGATTGTTATAATGCATTATGTAAGTAATCCGCTATACAAGAGTTTTCACTGGTTTACATAAAAGCTATCAGAATTTCATCTCACTTTTTTGGTCATACATCAGCAACTGCAGAGGGCAAACTGCATATTTTTGCTCAGTGTGTTTTTTCTTTTTTAAGCTCTCAATAATGTTTTTTCCTCTTTGGGGCGTATAACGCCTCCATATTATGCCTATATCATACTATATGAGCCATTAAAGCCGGATGTCCCTCAAATATGAACACTCAAAAAAAAAATAAAAAAAAAAACAATCATGCTGATCATAGCTTCTTTTCTTTTTTTTTAATTGTTTGTCTTAAGTTTTTTCATAAACTTTCCATTTTCAAAACAACTGATTTTTTTATTAATTATTTACTAAGGGATGATTTTATATGTCAGGGTCCAAAAAAAAAAAAAAGAACAAAGATAATATTCAGAAAGTTCTCTGGCACAGAACTGGTGTATCTTGTATTTACAAGATACACCAGGTTCAATGTGCTAAAAACTTTCTGAATGAGAGTCATTACTGAATACTTATGTATGTTTCAAACAGGGTCCACAAAGAATGGGCGAAAGGGTTGGAGTGAATTCATGATCGGTTCAGATCTGCCTGCTCAGCTCGACCAACAAGCATCACCGTGGCGTGATACTAATAGTTCTGACAGCAGGGAGTGATATCTGCCAGCCCTTCAGAGTCCGATAATCCTACAAACTCACGATCAACCTGCAGAGCGTACTGCAATATGCATTGCACTCAGTGGTGCAACAAACCCACCGCACTGTTCCTCTCTCTGTTTTTCTATCACCCCCGGCACAGGACTTTTCCCTTCATTTAAACCCTCACACAAACACACACAGAGAGGCGCTGGCAACTGGCAGGAGGCGTTTGCCAAGGTGACAGAAGCCGGTCTCCACCCTGCAGGCCTCTCCCCTCCTGAACATATGGCTGCTCCATATTAACACACACATACAGTGATAGTCATAAGACAGGGATCTCCTCGCTCATCAACAACCTCACCAGACGTGGTAACCAGTTTAGTGCTCATTCGCACACCTCACTGTTGGTCTTCGATCGCGCCTCTGTTTAGATGGATTTTACAAATCCATCCGCTCAGTTTTCATTCCTCTATTCTCTTTTCTTTCTGGTCCCTCATTCAGTTAACAGTGATTTCAAATTACTGTGTGAAAATACTCAGAAATCCAGTCATATTGTGTGGGTTTGAGTACCAATGTTTGGCATCGACCGTGGGTTACAAAGACAGATGACGAGCAAAAAAAAAAAAAAAAAAAAACCTTGCAAGCTGGTGTCATCTCCTTCTGTTACTGCTGACATCACACACACCCACAATCGATATGCATCACTAACTCACAGACGCCCCCCTTCAGCTCCCTGCAGCTGTTGAGTCAGGTCCTCTTTAATTATGTGAGTTAGTAGAGGAAGTGTGTGTGTGGGTGTGTGTTCAGTGTAACCATCACAATGGGGAGGCTTGAATTTATGTATGGAAGTTTGCCGCATAAAAATTTGTTACTGTAACTGTGCAATGTGTTTGCTTCAGTGGGGTAACAGTCTCACGCACCTATTCCCTGATGTGACATTTGGGTCCAAAATGGTCAATTTTCCCCCAGGGTTAAAATGCAACGCATTATGTATCAATGAACTAACAAAGAACAATTTTATTTACAGCATTTATTAGTTTGGTTAAATTTATACGCTATACTGTAACACTCAAAAAATTGGGGTCAGTACGTTTCATTTTCAAATAGATAGTAAAAACAGTAATATTGTCAGGTATTTATTACAATTAAAACAACTTCTCTTTTAAAAGTAATTATATATCCTGATGATGGCAAAGCTGAATTTACAGCAGCCAAACTCCAGTCTTCAGTGTCACATGATCCTTCATGAAATCATCCTAATAGGCTGAGTTGTGCTCAAGAAACCTTTCTTTCTGATTATCAGTGTTAAAATGGTTGTGCTGCTTAATATCGTTGTTGGAACCTGTGCTCACATTTCCCCCAGGATTGTTCACAGAGTTCAAAAGAACAGCAGTGATTGTAAAACAGGATTTTTTGCAACCAAGTTAATGGTCTTTATGATTCAATTTAAACTCTTGACACTGTAGCATAAACATTGCAGAACAAAACTAATAACATAAAGTTAATAATTCACCTTAAAAATAAAACTGTAACTTAAGAAGAGGCAAAAATTAAAATTGTAAACTTAACTGGTACAAAAGATGAATCAATGATGAAAAAAAAAATTATGATGAGCAATGCAACATTTTACGGGAGCTTTTATCCAAAGTGACTTGAACGGAAGGAAGGATACAACATACACAATTCCATTCCAATAGGCAACACGATACGTCAAACCCAAAATTAATGACCCCCAGATATCCTTTTTTGATTATTTTTTAACTAGTTTGGTGGCAGGACATGATAGTTTTCATCATTTTTTCAGTTGAGAAATAGCAAAAATAAAGTTAACTGCCCGAAAAATTAATTCAATCCAGTTGACTACCAGTAAAACTAGATAAAATTCTAATGCTCAGGTTGCTGCCAGCTGCCTGGAGGCTTTTGCATCACTACTGTCCATCTTTACCTCACACACCAACGCCCCCACATACGAGATGCTAAAGTACGCAAGGGGTGCTGGGATGGCTCATTAAACGGACACAACAGGGGGTTGAAGCTGAAAGAGGCTATCGGGGTGAGAGTCTGTGTGTGTGTGTGTGTGGATCTCGCACTCATTAAATGTTTAAGGCTAGCAGGTGGGCTCATTAACAGCTCGAGCAACCTGCTATATTGATTCAGAGGTTTTAAAGAGGTATGTGAAAAATTAATTAATTGAGCAATGTAAGATAGAATTAACCAACCAGTCCCTCAAAGACCTTCACAGACTGTAAAAAACACTACATATATATAACATCCTTTCTCAATGATATGAACAATTTTATGTTAGGGATTTGTCGTAGTAGCAACTCATTTTATTTTCAATCACTTTTTCAAGTGGAAATTACCCCCTACTGTACACCCCTTCCCTGTGTGTCTGCGGCAGTTTCCATGGAAACAATCCTTCACGCACCCAGGGGATGGGCAAGATCCATTGCCATCCCCACAGCGGCAACCCTGTCGACATGACAACGGCAAAACATGCTGCCTCCGCTGTTTCCGAGACTGAGTAACGAGATACAGTAGAGGCCCTTAAACACACACTCATGCACTGTTCAGAATACAACCATAAACGACTGCAAATCGCAATAGCATGGACGGTGGGAACTAACTCACTTAACCTTGCTAATGGCCCTTGAAACACCCATAGACAAGGACTGAATTATACCTCAAAGCCTTAACAAATCAGAGTCATCATTTTTGAGCTCTTCAAAGTGATTTGCTGCAGGTCTTCGGCAAATTACTGAATATAACTAACTAAACTATTCCTCCCTGTGGCCAGCTTTAGAATAAACGCAGCAAGACAAAAATGTTTTGATGCTTTGAGGCACAGATGTTTCCAAAGCATGTGAGACACAGAAAAACACAGTAAGAGGTCCCCTCACATACGCTCGTCTCTCTCTCTCATTAGCACACTGTTGCCCGCATGCCCTCTCCTCTCGCTGTTTGTTGCTGTGTGGCAAAGCTTATTAAACAGAGGAAAGGCATTCCCCATGCAAAAAAAAAAAAACAATTAACATTGGCCGGGTGTTGCTTTACAGCACATCAAACCAGCACTGTGACAAAATAACACCACAACGTACATCTCATTGACTCTTAATGGGTTACTTTGGCTTGTAAAGCCTGGTTTGCTGTATGATGTTTTTTGTTCGGCTTTGATGCTCAAATGAATGCGCACTTGTTTGTAGTGGATAAACAGAATAAGCTTTTGTTAGGGCAGTCAGGCTTTGTTGAGGATTCCCTGTTTGCACGCTCCCCTTGAAAAGAAAAAAAAAAAACACATAAAGTGGAAAGATAAACAAACGTGTTGGTGGTTCAAGCAACAGTACATGCATGCATAAAACACCTGACCCAATTTTTTTTTTTGACCCAATGTGTTTTTCTGTGTAAAGTGACTCATCAAATCCAGTTTATAGACCAGATCTTGCTGCACAGTGTGGAAATCACTGTCCACAGGGGACCTGCAGCTCTGTCAAAAATCAGGTGGGTGGAAGTTCTTAAAGCTAAAGAAATGATTATGTCACTTAGCAGCTGCTCCACAGGCAACTGGTATTTGGTTTTACACCTACACAAATAATAAGATTTGTGAAAAATATGTATATAGTTAAGAAGATGTAGAAGCTAATTAGCATTTAAATTGATCTTTAGCTAACGGAAAGTCCAATACCTAAATTTAACCAACACAGACTCATATCATGATACGGTTGGTGGTGCAATAAAAACAAAAAAACTGGACAAACAAAATGCAAAAATATATTAGCATCACTGTGTAGTTAACCAGAGCCAAAATTCCCTATACTAAACTATAATATATTCTATTGCACAATGTGGATGGACCAAAATCGTTTTCATTAAAGTTGCAATGAAATGGAAATATTGACAGTACCATCCGAGTGTAAAAGATTATCATGCTTCAATTCATTAATTGTTTTCTGGTTGTTGTGATGTGGCATTTGTATATAATGATGATCTTGTAGTGGATTGTCGGAAAGGAGGTGGTGTTTAAGCAGACTAAATAATTGGAGATACATCAACAGAGAAGTCCACTGGAAGTTCGCGTTTAGGATATATTGATTAAAAAATTTTGAGTGAGGTGAAAAAAACAAAATTAATTTTAAAAATATAACATAAGCTTGCATGAACATGAAAACTTTCTCCTCATTTAAAGGCCGAAAGCTCTGAAAAAATCAATTCCATGAATTAATTTAGAGAGGACTTTTCATCAAATAGGAGGTGACTCCAGTTAACTTAACGTTGATGCAAAAAGTGTGATGAAATGTTGACAGAGCACTTCAGAAAGATCGTCCTAACACATAATGCAGCCAGTGAAGAGAGGTGACAGCATTGTGCTGAGTATAGAATATTGTCAAGACGAGTGTGCGTGTGTGAGAGAAAGACAGAGAGAGAGAGAGAGAGAGAGAGAGAGAGAGAGAGCGGGGGGTGGGGGGTGTATTGGGCATGGTTAGGGGGGCATGATAGAGGGCTCACCAAATAAGTAAAAAAAAGGAGTAGTACGGTTTTCTTGTCCCTCAACATATCTTAGAGTCTTTCCAAGATTATCCAGCAGATACCTTCTTGCACTCATTTAGTTTGCAAAGATATAAAAAAGGATCGTCAAGATCAATTAATTTCAAAGTTTCAGTCTTCAGTTGCTACACAGCACTGGCCGGAAACTCTTTCAAACTGGTCACGGAGCAGCGGGCCATCCTTATTGACTGAGACCTGCGTCAACAAATTGCATTTAATCACACATGCAAAACTCACACACTTGGGTGAAAAGCTTGATGGGATCTCTTTTTCCAACACATACAATTTCTTCCCGCCTGCTCTCTGTGTCAGCAACAAAATCTACTTAATCGTACTTCACAGAACACACAGTGACTCACAAACCCTGAAGGCTGTGTTATTGTACACAGCTTAAATTTGCAATTGACTAGAGGACCGACATGCATCAATCTGGAAGCAACACCAACCACAAACAATGACTTCTCCAATGATAAACTGGACAACTCTACATTAAGACAATTCGTTTTCTCATGTTTATTCTGAGTTTGTCTACTTGCAATTCCAAACCACTTGATGAGTGTTTTTTAATGAACATAGTAAACAATGAAGAATGTTATGCACATCACCTGATTCACATTGCCATTTATCCTGAAAAAAAAAGGTCATATTTAGCGATTCGCCCAGGAGATTAGCTCTCTGTTGTTAATTACAGTAGAAAGGCCCCCCCCCGCCCTTTTTGGGATATTACTAAAAAAAAAAATGAAAGCCAAGCGAGCAACACAAAGAAATAAAGATAGAGAAAGACATCTGTCCTCAATCTACGGTTCTTTGGTGTTATTGTCAAGGGTGTCTCTCGGTATGTCCCTGGATGGATAATTGACATCTGGCCTTATTTACAAGAAAAACACTTTGGAGATTCTGAATCCACAGGCAGCCCATGTTTTGGTTATGACTCTAAAGCCTGCAAAGCTGTGCTGCCACTAAGCAAAAACTTATTAAAGCTGCGAAAAAGGCTTCTGCCGGCCCACTTGTATTTGCGTGTATAGGCAGATTTGTATCAGAGACAAAGGAGGAGTAAGAAGAAAGCATAGCAACAGCGATGAAGTGTGTGGTGTGTTTGGTATAGAAAGATATCAGAACCATGTGCAGCCGAACCCTCTGCAGAGAGGCAAAGACTGCATTCAAGTTTTCTCCACTAGCAGGGACAGAATCCAGATTAATAAACTACACAAAACAATGTAACTACTCCACACAAATCCAATGAAGCAAGTCCAATCCAAAAAAAACACTGGATGGTAAAAATATATATGCCATTAAAATTTCACAACCTATTTGAGTAGACAGCAAAAAACTTGTTCTATCCCTGGGGCAGCTGTGACTAATGGTTAGAGAGATTGGATTTGTAACCAGAAGGTTGCAGTTTCGGTTCTCGTGCTAGCAGTAGTTGTATGTGAAAGGGAGTGTGATGAACAGTGCTCTCTTCCACCCTAAATACCCATGGCTGAAGTGCCCTTGAGCAAGGCACATGCTCCCGGTTCCGCCTGGATATATAGCTGCCCCCACTGCTCCGGGGGGTGTTTTCACTTCGTCACTGACTGTGTGTGAGCACTGTGGATGGGTTAAATGCAGAGCACACATGCTGGGTATTGGGTTTACCATACTTGGCAAATGGCACGACTTTTTAACGTCTCCATTTCATGCACACACAAAAAAAAAAAAAAAAATTTAAAAAAAACACCAAAAAAAAACAAAAACCTTTCAAAAGTTTTGAGGTCAGTAAGATTTTTTTTTTTTAAAGATGTCTCTTAGCTTCACTGCATTTCATTTGTTACAAACTAAAGTTAAAAAACAGTACAGGAACAGTGTGAAATAATCATTTACAGTTTAAAATACTGTTTTGTCATTATCTCTTTTGTCGGCTTAGATTACATGATTTTAAAATGGATATATATTATTCTAATGGCAAAGGCTGAATTTTTAGCAGCCATTACTCATAGCTTTGATGATCCCACCAGATGCCCAAACCACCAGAGACAAAGATCATTCATACATGGATGTGCCAAGTGTGAGGTGTTGAGGGAATTCTTGGAGGCCACAAATCAATGACAAATGACTTTTTTCTAAAGACAGAAGTGACGATAATGAGGGATTTATTAAATGATCTGGGAAGGAAGGAGACTTCATTAGCAGGACAGTGCTCTCTGTGTGAAGTGTAGTGGTTGCAACATTGTAAAATCGTACAGCAACGTGCATGCTCCACCCCGAGACAGACCTAGTTATTGAGTTATCGATTCGGTCACAACACTAGAGAGAGAGCAAGAAAGGAGGAATTATACAACATAATGGGGCAGCAAAGAGTTGTATCCCAGTCTCAAATGGACTTTTATTTATACAAATAGTAGGATGTGTGGGTGTTGTGCATGTCTCTGAACGAGAACCAGAGCATTACAAAATACCTAGAAAAACTTGAAGAAGAGAAAAGGGTAGACAGATCAATAGTAATTATTTTAGCACATGACTGAAAGTTGAAAGGGGCAAAGCAGAAGCAGTCTCAAGGTGTTTAGCAGCACAGTCAGCCACTCACTGTACTTGGGCTGATTTCCATGTGGAAGAAATGCATGTGGAAGAAACATGAGAAAACAAAAAAAACTTTACTGCACAACGACTATTTACAACGACAATCTATAAACTGTACAGATTATGTCATTTACTTATAAAAACATAAAAAAAACTAAATAAATAAATGGAAACCATTGGATAAAAAAGAAAGAAAGATTTTAAAACCAATAATTATAAAATATAACATATACTCCATAATAAAAATAATACAGTATACTGTAAGTTGGACATACAATATACAACAACAGAATAAAAAGCGGCATGTTTTAAAATACATACATGACAAATGCCATCCACAAAGCAGCCAATCTTGATTTGTGAAATCTGTCTGTATTTAAGTATGATTTTGGGCAGTGGATGCAGTTCTGTAGTTGTAATAGCTTAAAAACAGAGTGCAAAAAAGTCAAAAACCAAAGTTGAATTAAATAAAGCAGATACACTCCACTTTTAATTTAAGTTTTAAGAATAAGAGGTTTATAAGTTGTTAAAAAAAAAAAAAAATCCTTGGGACAGACCATAAATGTGTACTCACTTCTGTTTTTTGATTGTTTTGGGAAGCTTCCTATTCTCACACAAAGTTCATGTAAGCACAGTTTCTCAAACAAGATCTGAAAAGAAGAAGAGGTTTTGTATCAGTGCCTGGGTAAGTTCTCAAAAAAGTTAATTGATAACGCAATTATTACTAATTGAAAACTGTAATTTGATTACATTACTGATTACTGGCATGTAAAAAAGTAATCGGATTACTCATTACTTTTACTTTCAAATTACTTTGAAAACTCATCAACCCTAAAAAACAAATACTTCAAATCACAAAATTTTACGTTCTTTCAGTCATTAAATGACTGAAAAAATATTCCGCAAAGGTATATTGAAAACAGCAACTTGACTTAAATATTTAATACCTTTCTAAAACTTAACCTTCTTAGTATAAACCTGACTAATAATGAACTATGTATCTTTATATGTGCCTATACAGTGTTTTACTATACACATTTCTTGCTGAGGTGTAGGGTATATGTGTATGCTGGCTTAACTGTGTTCAACATGTGTGAGCATTAAAGCCAGAAACATCCTTAAACACCTGAAAATGGTTCTGATAACATTTGCAAACGTGTATCGATGAACTTACAGTGCATATTTGAAATGCGAACCCTTAATACTTGCTTCTTTAGTCTCACAGAGATGATGTGGGCGTTTGAAGGCTTGCGGAGACTCACGTGGATGATTACCACAATGCTGATTATTGCTGCGCGGGGTGACATTCCATTCAATTGCTGATAAGGAGCTGCAGATAATGGGTTCAGACAGGCAAGCACCTGGACCTTTTGTCGATTTCATATGGACTACTTTCATCAGAGAATATTTGTTTTAGTGAGAGCGTCCTTACTGACAGGGCAGTGCTACATCATTTAAAAAGATAGACACTTCAAGCTTTTTCATAGATATGTTTCTCATGCCTCATGTATCTCTGTGTGAACCGTATATCGCTGGTGTCCAGTTCATTTTAGTGATGTGTTTCAGAAAGAAGTTTGTGGAGACTGATGACATTGAGACGGTGACGCAAGCGCACCGTTTTTTATTTTCTTTTTGTACAAAAGCACAGATCTTTTGTTGATATGATGTGTGTGCACAAATATAAAAGTAGACCCCTAGTAAGAAAGCTAGAAAAAGCGTTTACCGTGCAGGGATTGCGCCGGCGCTTCCGTCAAGGACTTGATTTTCAAAGACAATAAATATTTTTTTTTCTTAACACTTATCTACAACGTAATTACTATTGACTTTGTAAACTGTAATCAAATTACACACATTAAAATATGTAATGCGCTACATTACCTGCGTTTTACCAGAAAAAGTAATTAGATTTACAGTAAGTGTGTTACCCATACCCACACTCTGTTGGAGGTAAAAAAAAATACAAATAAAAACTAATAATTACACTTAAACCTCAACAGGTGGATAGTGACAGAACAAAACCTAACTATAGACAAACATTTAGGGGTGAATCATAGGGCATCTAGGATATTGCTCAGAAATGGTGTCAAGGGCAGACAGCAAGCACAGTTTTAAAAGCCATTCAAAAACCCTGACCAGTCTGAGCTGAGCCCTGCTGACACCACAAACCTTTGACCTGCAGTCTGGTGAGCCTCCTGCTCCTAACGGCTTCAGCTTAGACAGGCAGCGAGAGAGCGAGAGAGAGAAGAGAGAACGAGAGAGAGAGAGAGAGCGAGAACTGGAGGAGAATAAGAGGAATATACAAAATTATAGAAAAAGGGGGAAGTGTGGAAGAGTGCAGGAGTTTTGCATTAAACCTAAATATACACAAAGCACTAGAGAAAAACAATATATGTATAATGCATATAAACCGGGAATAATAGACCTCGTGATAGAGAATGGGAAGAGATATAGAGAGAGGCGAATGCTAATGTTCTTTCTGAGAAGCAGATGCCAGCAGTGGTAGATCTGGTCATTAATATATACTACCACAATATACCCTTATTCCCCTTAGGGAAGACAGACAGATGCTGAGAAAAATCAGATCTTTATTCCACATACGGTGTATACGCGTTCCCATTGGTGAGAAGAGAGCGAGAGAGAGAGAGGCTACGAGAGAGAGAGAAAAGAGAGAGAGAGGGACACTGTTAATGCAGCAAGTCAAAATGAATTGGCTTTATTGTAAATGCATGACCAAATATAGTTCATTAGGCAGTGATATATGGCTCTCTTTCTGAATAGCTTTTCATTTCAGACTGTGAAAAGTAAACTTAAAGATATAAAGAATGAATATGCTGCGCTGAAAGTTTTTACTCAATAGATTAAGTGGCTAAAGAATTAGATAAATCAAATTCCAGTGCCTCGCTCACAAATTAGATGATTAAAAAAGAAACTGCATCTGAAACAAAGATTCAGATGGTGTAATTTGTGGCATTTCAAAATTCATGTATAACCTATAAACATGTTTGTGCACAACTACGATGGAAAAAAATGCCGGTAACAGTCAAAAAAAAAAAACAGTTTCAAGTAGAAGAATGGAAATCAACTTTATTATGTATTAATTATTATTATTTAGAGA
This sequence comes from Cyprinus carpio, assembly GCF_018340385.1. Lineage (NCBI taxonomy): Eukaryota > Metazoa > Chordata > Actinopteri > Cypriniformes > Cyprinidae > Cyprinus > Cyprinus carpio. Next base: position 829,280 of record NC_056603.1, on the reverse strand, counting down.
CATTAAATGAATAGATCAGGGAATGCAGCATGATGAAATTCTGAGTTTATTGTTCACTTTTCGATCTCTACAATCTGTTTTCTTAGACCTGCCAGCCTTGAGAATCACCGTTTGGTCTACGCCAGGACATAGAGCTTGCCTACACGCCCCTGAGTCTATAGACAAAAGAGAGGATAAAATTGAGGGGGAGGGGGGGAGGGAATGGCGGGAAAACTGAGGAAACAGTGTGCATTATGCTTATTTAGAAAAGATTCATTTTAATACTGAAAGCCTGTTATGAAGAAGCTTCCCACCATAGTCTGTAAGGGAGAGGACAAGTTTGAGATCACTGAGTCACGACTAAAAGAGCCAAGAGAAGGGGATTAGAAACTGGGCTTTAATCTCACCACCTGTGCGATCGTTAAAAAAATGCACAAGTAGAGTAAAGAAGAGGAAACATTAAGTTCAAACGCTGTGAGCTCTAAGTAACATTTAAGGAATTTCACAGAAAACGATTTGTAAACTAAATAATTTCAGGAAAGTCACACAGCCAATTTACATACCTTCACAAAAAGTTGTAATAAGAAGATCAGCACCAGACAGCCAATCCACACTCAACCTCCTTATTCGAATGTGGCTAGTCACAGCGTGCAGAAAACTAATCCAACTTTAAAAGCGAGTACAGGAAGAGATATGTACACACAGTTCCCAGGCTGTCCTAATAAAGTCTCTCAAGCACAAAATTTAGGCGATGATGAACCCATCATCGATACATTTACCCCTGTAGAGAAACTCGGACCAAAGGCTTCATCTGGTTACTTAATCAACCTCCTGAACAACCCCTGGAATTCTTTACATAAACAGACAATCGCGCAGTACCAGAGAAGCTTCCAATTATTAATTGTACATAGGCGATTTGTAACCCTTGAAAGGAGTTTCAAATAAACCTACCACCAAAGCATTCAGGGTCAAACCATTTCTTTGCACCAACTAGATAAACTGATCGCGCCCAGAAAACTGAGGTTTGTTATGGTTCACCCTAGCTGTTTGTCTTAGAACACCAAGGGATTTAGGGTTCTTTGTCTAGATAAGGTCTGTAAGCCAGGTGAAAAGGATTGCTGTTCCTTGGCAATTGTGTGTGGTGTGTGTTAGTTCGCGCATTGTCACACAGTGGCGAAGCGGAGCTTTCGTCATAACTACGATGCTTGTAGTCTGTACCTCAGAAACCCTGGGGATTTTTGTGTTTTTTTCTCTCATACAAACTTGAAAACTTACATTTTTTTTTTTACATAAAGGTAGACTGAGTGCATCTTCTCAACATTCCAACACGATGTAAGGTTAGGTGCTTTTATAAACCACTACCCTGGAGCCATTGAGTACAGGAGACGTTCATATTGATCCTTACGAATAGACCACTTATTTACACTTGTGCCGCTGCCTTGTCGTACCAACCAGTTTCACACAGAATAACCACGTGTCAGCAGAACATTGTTTGTTTTCAGGGACTAGAAAATATCACAGTCCAATGATCTGTGCTTCTGAGACGAGTGTTGCAGTGACAGGAAAGAAAACAGAAGCCTTTACACCAATTTTAAAATACCTTTTTCACTTTAAGAATGAAAAGCACAAAGGGCCAGGATGGAGCTAACGGCTTGTGTCAGTGCAAACCCTCTTTTTTTGTCCGCCTTGTCTTGCTCATTATGCTCAATATGCTCCTGTATTTCGTTAGTGGATTACCCCGCATCTGATTATCTCTGGCTCTGCTTGTTTTGCGACCCTATACTAATTTGTGCCACTCTTGGTAAATTGCATTTATTCTTTATGGATATGAGCAAGCTGTGTTCATGTTCTTTAATTTGAATTTATTGTCAGTAGATCACCTGCGAAACTTTTCACACTCACAGTAGCTTTTATTTGATTGCTGTCTCACACTAATTTGCCCTATTTGGTTATTCCCGAGACCCATAATCTTAAAACAGCAGATAAATATAAAACACAGTGCATAAAAAACACAGAAAAACCCACCACCCAACAATTTCTGACCAACCACTGAGAGAGGTGCATGCTTTTTTATAAGTCAAGAATATGATGATTTTAAATCTGCTACTCCGTTTCTTGGGAAGTTCACAAGGGAAAAATATGAAAATGGCGGTGGGGTTGAGAAAAAAGAACAGAAAGAGGAACATACCTGTGCATGAGGGCAGAGCTCCAGTGCAGGTGTGGCTGGCTTTGCTCTGCGACTATCCAGAAGAGGCTGCACAATGTCCTGAGTATGCCACTTGGTTGAAGGCACATCTGGGTCACTTTTCTATCCGAGGCTCAGGCGCCGACATGCTCGTCTGGCCCCATCCAAAGCCTCTTGTACTGTGACCAAATCCTGCTGCTAGTTTAAAGGCCGCTGTTTCCAGCCACCACCATGGGTTTGGAATGCGTTCTCCCCTCTCCGTGGGGGTCTTACCTAACTCAAGCATCTGCAGCAACCTGAGGGATAGACATATAGATATGAAGATATAGTCTTATAAACTCAGCCTGCATTTTTTCAAGTAACAAAATTGAAAGTTAAACTACTCTCCACTCCCGCGATTGAGGTTGCCTGCTAAAGGCTGTGTCCTTGGAGCTGGATTACCTGTTGTTTAGCGTTAGAGAACAAGGTAAGGCACTTGAGTCTAATTGTGGTTGGGTCAAGAACGGTTTTCTCTCTGAGCAGCAGCTTCTGCTTGCCCCCTCCCAGCCTCTTCAGTATTTCCTCAATCTGCTTCATCACCCTCTCTTCCCCCCCCATAAGGAGCTCTGCATCCTGGGCCAGATGCACAACTTCGAAGGAGTCCTTCTGGCCGGAGAAGCTGGTCACGAACTTCTGTTATTTTGCCTGGAGGGTGCAGTACTTTTGCCTGGCTAACTGAAGGCGAGGTCACCCCGCACCACGGTGATAGTTCGGAGGCAGGCACAGTCTGCATTAAAGCAAGGCGGACTGGGTCTAACATAGGGGACTGAGTTTCAGACCTGGGGGGGGAAAAACAAATTTGAGAGGATCTCAGAGCGTAGAATCAGGCTCAGATGCCTCCCTCACCGTTGAATAGCACATAGACTCTGAAGGGAAAGAAAATTAGAAACATTTAGAGGTATACTCAGTTCAAGGGACAGAGAAAATATTTATCATTAAAAAAATGTCAGACACACAAAGTTTATTCTCCTTGCAATGTGTTTATCTACGCATACAATGTGCCTTGGTACATGTTTTCTGCGTAGAACAGGGTTAAAAGCGGCTTCTGTTTCCACACATACAAATTTAAAGTAACAGCACAGTGCTGCTGATGAATAACTAGTTTAAAGATACATATCAGTAACAGTAAGTAACAGTGCATTTCAGGCATAATAAGAAACTCTAGAATAGCTCTTACTTAGGTTGGAAATATAACCTGAGATTAAGAAGCTTTTTGAAAATAGTTTTTTTTCTCATATTGAACAAATTATTTTTACTAAATCGCTTAAAACTCAGTGTATACTTACTGTTTAAAAATTTTGGGGTTGGTAAGATTTGTAAATTTTTTTGAAAGTCCGATTTACACGCAGCAGAGGCTGGATTTATTTGATCAAAAATACAGTGAACAGTAATATGGTTTCTATTGTAGTATATTTTTTAAACTTGCTATAAATGTTAATAAGCAACACACAATAATATACTACTCTTTAAATGTTTTGAATGGCACTGGGTATAGAGCATTTATAAACCAATCATGAAAAACTATAACTTTTAATTAATAGTCCCTCTGTGCTGCTGTTTCAGTAAGCTGGATGAGCCACTCTTTTGCTGCCTTCTGGCCATGCCTCCTTGCCGCCCTCTCTTTCACCAGCTGGTACTGTGGCCACTATGTATGCCCATGCAGTTGTGCTATCTCCCTTCGCCCCTGAGCGCCACTAGTCCCTCATTCCTCTTCTTCCTCATGCTCACTGCAACAGCTCAGACTGGTCCGCTGGCAGCTGGTGGATGTGGAGGTTCTCCCATCATGTTTGAGATGCCCTGAAAGAACTGACTGGCTGAGTGTGAGGCAGTCCAACACTTTGGTGAATTGCTCCTGTTGCTGGAGGAAAGGCTCTAGCAACACCTGAGAGAGGAGGCACTGGTTGGAGGTAACTAATGGTGGAGCAGCTCCATCTTTACTTCTTAGGTAATGAGGGGTTGAGTTTGGAAAAAGCCAGCCAGTTTTGGTGGTCTCTTTTTGACAGGAGTTCTCCACAGCTGAGTTTGGTGTATGCGTTTTTCAGCTGCCAAGGCAGAGTTTGGCATCCCCTTTACTGTAGAGCCCTCCTTCCATGCAGCAGTTGTTTGGGATGCAGAGGAGTTGTGCAACCCACTGGTGCCAACACCGGCAGCTTATGAGTCTGCGTTGTTTTAGCTGCTTTTCCTTGCGAGAGCTGAAGTTCTGTCTCGAGGTCCTCGATTGTTACATTTCCCACCCTCCACACAGCGCAAGAACACCCCTGTGAACAACTACAGCCTCCATCACAGTAAACGGGTTTAAGCAGCTCACCCGTGTCACCTCCTCAGTATGGCTTCCGCCGCCTCCTTGAGTGCCTTGTACGCTTGCAATTCTTCTGGCTTACAACATTGCTGCGTTCAGGCGGTTGCAGACGACACGTAAAAGTCAGGTTACTGGGCTGTGTCCAAAAACCAGTCAACTCCTGACCTTCAGCCGAGACGCCCTTGTACCCAACCTGACAGCCTCACAACAAACTGAGCCCCATCCAGCATGGCTGCTTAGGTCAAACTTGGCCTCACACTTCAGAGATATTCCCTTATTCTAAAGCAGATGGTCAAGACATTAAAGCAATCTCGACTTATTTTATGTATTTACAAAGTCCCAAAGCCCAACTGAGGTGAATGTTGCATGCTACTGTACTGTGTGCAAATAGGAAAACACACACACACACACACACACACACACACACACCACACCCCACACACACGTCTGACCCCATAGTCAACATACAACATGGTAAAAATTATAGAGATAGTCAAACTATAATAATTAGCAAGAAAAAAAAATGGACTGTACAGACCCTCACAGCACGTCCAGAGTTAAGACACACCTCGGTCATGTTTTTATACAGTATATAGTAAATAACATCCATAACCTTAATACAGACCCTTTTGATTAACTTTTTCCGAATGCCCCGCGCTTGCTTTCGTCCACATGGCGTGGGGTTCCTCGACAATATTATTCCAAAAGCCTTTTTTTTTTTTGCCTCAGAGAATGGCATGATATTATAACACGCTTTACACTGTATAAACATATACAGAAGTGGCTATATGAAACAACATTAAGAACGTCTGTATTGAAGAGGATAACAAATCGAGTCGCCAATCAGATAGATTCCATGTCACCTGATTAAGATTCAGCCAATATGTATGCAGTGTATGGACGGTGGGAGGGCTTAAACAAGTTCTCTACTGTGTGCGCAACAGCAGCAAGTAAAGGAACAGGGGAACTTTGTGTGGGTTAACAGGTTTGGTTAATTCGTGGTCAATTATTATGGTTATTTACAACATACTTGTTTCGGACCGTTACTTTTTTTTATCGCTGTTGTGATTTTGTGATCGAATCAACTGCGTTTCGTGGAGAACAGTCTGTAGCTTCGAAAGGTTACACATGTATGATACATTTTTTTTCGTATATTTTACAGTTGCTTTCTGCAACAAAGAGAGAGTCATGCGTTCGCGCCAAACCCTGGGTCCCCTGAAGCCGCACTTTGAGGCTTTTCCCTAAACACACCGACTCTTTGAGCTGAAACTAGAGCAGCTCTCTGAGCCCAGAGATGGAGGTTCTGTGATCCTCAAATGTCATATTTTTCCAATAATTGCTCTATTTCATACCAAGTGGCACTTTTATTCTTGTTCTTCAGAGGTTCTTCTGGAGGCAGAAGAGTTCCCGTGAAGTGTGGACCCTTTACATGCGGTGAGTGACAAAGCTGTAATGAACAGGTGCATTTATTTGTGCATGTTTTTGACATGAAATAAAGTCATACTGATGCTGCATGTTTGAAAATTCAAGTCTTCCTTGTTTTATTTGTTATGAATTGTTTTGATGTATTACTACTTTCCCCTAAATATACAATTCCTAGTTTCCTATCTATTTTATATCTTCTAGTCCATTCAGCCGTTCGAATGCAAGCGGGAGATGTGATGATTGGAACTCAAGAGTCGCCAAGTAAGAAAAATAATAATCATTCTGTCCCGCTTCAGTCTGTTTCAGTCTCTCTTTTCTCAACATGTTCCGAAAGAAACCATGTCTGTCTGATCTGTGGAAAGGGGAAAGTTTCCAAAAATCCTGGGCATCATTACCGAAAGAAAAGCATCTGTGGCCTCATTTACAGTCACTGACCGTTAGCTAGGGTACTTTGTTAAAGACAGATCAGGAACTGGCAGAATGTTCCAAAGCAGTTAATGTTTATACTTTAAGAGTGCAAATGCTTTACAAGACCAGTTAAATAACACATGTTCAGTGTTTAGAAGATGAGACAGTGTCTCTCCCTTCTCGTCATCCCAAATATATTGGAGTTGATGGTTTATAAACCACTTTTCTGTTTGTGTCGCTTAACTCACTTAATGTGATCCGTTAATTTGCAAAATCAAAGTCTCTTCTTATATTTTGAGTATAGGGTGATTCAAAAGTAATAGTCCTTCATTTCCTGTGGGCTTGCCATGTGGTTGGTCGATGTGGCTGGAGAACACATACTGTGTGTCAAACGGGAGCGATATCACCCAAAATCTTGGATGATTGGCCTCAGGATGTCTCCCCTCCTCCCATGCCCTTGGAGCCATTGGGATGCCAGGGTAAAAACTCACTGCTTCTAAAACTCCCGCACTGTGATTTTAGTCATTATCTGATGTTTCATTTAAGCACATTAAAAGGTCATCACTGGCGTAGTCACTAGAGTACTGACTGAGTTCTGGGAAAGCAGATGTGTGTGCTGCAATTCAATTATGGTTTTAATAGCAACAAACATTTGGTTAGCCACATGATGTTCTCTGCTTAGTGAGTTTTCGTTTTGGTTTGCATTTAAAATATGTTCTCAGAAGTGTTCTTGATTGATAGCAAAATGGATTGTTTTTATTCTTTCCTGACTGTTCACACACAAAGAAGGCATATCTTAAACAGGAAGCATCCAACAGCACAGAATGTCAGACTTTCAAGCAGATAAAAGAACTAAGTAACTGTGAAGCTGATTCAAACCAAGGATGATAAAAATAATGATAACTCTAACTACTGTGTAATGTTTTAATAATCATTTCTAACTACAGCTATTAATGACAACAATACAAGAACAATTTGTTGGAATCACTTTCAGACTGTTTTTTTTTTTTTTTTTTTTTTCAGCTGATGGACCATAAAAACATCGAACACCAATCAGAACCCATCCGGCTTCAATTACATGTTCATATAAAGTGGCAGATGACATTTTCTGCAACATGCATTTTAGAAAAAACATGCATTTAGAAAAACCTTTATAAGTGCACTGGTGTGAGAGATAATATTGTTATAGTTAGCATTCTTGGTGTGTGAATGGGTGAAAAAATTCCCTTTTCAGCTTATTTACTAAATATACTTGGTCCTCTTTAATTTGAGGCAGCACATATAAACTTTTAAATGATAAAATGATACATGAACATGTAATAAGTAACATTAACTGTGCTCCACAGGTTGACTGCACTCTACGGTTTTGGAGGAGGTCTGTGCCATCAAATCGGGAGAAACCTTACTGGTAAATGCAGCCGCAGGGGCAGTTGGTTCTGTAGCTGGTCAAATTGCCAAACTAAAAGGTTGCAAGGTTGTGGGATCAGCAGTGAGTGATGACAAGGTGGCATATCTGAAAGAGTTGGGCTTTGACCAGGCTTTCAACTACAAGACTGTCCCCTCACTGGAGGAAGTACTGAAGAACGCTTCACCTGAAGGTTACGACTGCTACTTTGAGAATGTAAGAATTGACTGGTACTAGTTGGTTAATAATTTATGGAACTAACTCTGTGGACAATGCACCTTTATAAAAGACTTCATAATCTTGATTTGGCTTGGTTTCCAGGTGGGTGGCCCTTTTTTCGAGTGTTTGCTATTCCGCAGATGAAGACATTTGGGCGTAATGCGGGTTGTGTGGAGGAATATCACTGTATAATGCCACCACCCCACAGACAGGTTTGGTTAAACTTCTCATGTAGTTCTTGTTTTAAACCAGTAGAGGTGCTCTGAATGACCTTTTACGCTATGGAATCAATACCTCAGTATAAATAATGCGAAACTGTTTAGTCTCAGACATGAAGATTTGGGTAGACATGGACTCTTGCCACTACTACAGTAGTGATAATATGTGTTTGTCTTTTTTAGGTCCTTATCCACACCTGCAAATGTTTTTAAGCATTTGAAAATGGAAGGTTTTTTTTGGTGGGCAGGTGGGGAACATAAAAATGGCCAAGTCACTGAGGCGAATGTTGACCTGGGTGCAAGAGGTACATCAGAATGCTTGGTTTCCTTGAAAAATGCTAGTTGGTTTAATACTATAAAATGCTTGATCTAAATACAATTATATTTCATCTTAGGAAGTTTTAGTATTTTGATAATGATCACCAGTTCTCTTGATTTGATGGTTTACAGGGAAAGCTGGAAGTGTAAAGAACATGTTACTGTTGGCTTTGAAAACATGCCTGCTGCGTTCATGGGGGATGCTGAGGGGAGAAAAACATCGGAGAAAAGCCATTGTTAAAGTCTGATGGCAGAGTACTTCAGTGGTTTGCTTAATGAAACAAGTCTTGCCATTTTGTTATAGATTCTGATTTAATAATTGTATGTTTTTCATGTTGTCTCCATTATTTTGTTTACAAATAAAGTCTGTTTTTTTGTAAATCAGTGTCACATTTGTCCCGTTCTCTAGAAATCAGCATTATGCACAACACAGGAATAAAATTATGCTTTTTTCTAATATTAGAAACATTAAGGAAATTTTGATCCCAAAAGATTTACATAGATCTATTAAGTCTGTTGCTCAGCATTATTCAGTATTTGTTAGTTATGTCATGAAAAAAAACTTATTTTTCAGTAGGATATGCATCATCATGAACTAGATGAACCACATGAACAACAGCATAAAGATAATTAACAGTCTTTGGACAGTGTGTAAGATTTTTAATGCATCTCATACAATTTTGATAAGCATTGTTATAAAGGTTTCTTTGCAATAAACCTATTATTTCATCCATTATCCGTGGAATCTGTTTAGGCTTCACTGTTGATAAGGGTCACAAGTTTTCCACAATATAGTCTGAGAGTCAGAGACAGACAGGCAAATAATGACAATTTGTATAGGTTTCTAAAAGAAGTTTCAAAAAAGACAAGTTTTCTAAACAAGTTATTTTGATAAATAAATAAATACATGAGCTTAAAATGGAAGTAAAAGTAACTTGGCATTTTTCCTACCTGCATTGGGTGTTTGGAGGTAATGTACAATGACACAACACAAATATCTTTCTTAATACTGACATCTTGTGGTAATTATGAAGGAATCATAGTAAATGTTCATGAAGGAGAGGAGCATCTCTTGTGTGAGGCAAAGAAAAGACTTGAGTATCCATGACATATATTCAATATATTCAAATACATTTAAGAATAACACATTTCATTTTAGTAGTATATGGAATAATGATTATGATTTGGGCTTCTAGGTAGGATCACGCTGCTTTGTCATATGGAATGTCATGGTTATGTGGGTAATTTCAAAGTCATCTTGACTGTGCATTAAAAATTCTTCTGATATTTCTACATTTAAGGAAAAGCATTTAAGGAAAAGCAACTTTAAAACTGAAAGAAGTTGTTCTGCCAGAGCTTCAAGATGGAAGTATGGATAATTCATAAACTTGACTTTTGTATACTTGTGCTATACCTCACTGATTTATCATACTCACTCTTTGCTTCAGATGTGCTTGTGGAGGCAGTCTATTTAAGTCTCGATCCATATATATGAAGTAGGTGTCTATAGTCTTAATTGTAATTCTAAACTATGTGGTGTTTTCTAGTTAATATTTTAAATGCCTCCTGTTGTTTCTGTAGATCTCTGAGTAAAATCTGGATAAAAGAGGGGGATGTACAATATGGAACTCAACTGGAAAAGTAAGAAAAACAAACAGTTATTCCTATGTATATTGTAGTGTACAGTATATGGTTACATTTTATTTTTATTCTGTTAGTCATATACATATTAATTTCAGTTATACAGAACGTTTACAGAAACAAAAAAGCATGTTCAGTTGTGAAAAGGGAAAGAAATCTTATCGAAGTAATCATAAAATGTTGAATACATTGATATATATTAATATAGTATCAGAAGTGTCTAGGCAACTGATCTGTTGCTCAAGCGGTTCAGCCGCTCATCAACGTGGTTTAAGTTGCAGCAAATGATGAAGACACTTCCACTTAGATGAGTGGAAAACATCTTGAGCAGAGAAACACACAGTTTAAATAGAAAAACTGTAGACCTTTTAGACGATTTGCATGTTTAGGCTACTGCATTAGTAAGTTAAAACACAAAGTTGCATTTAAGTGAGGAAACAGGTCTGTTCATAAACAAAAACAATTCATATCACCATAAATATCTTTAGCTGGCAGGGTAGTGAAGAGCAAGGACCCAGCGTTTCCTGAGGGATGTTACGTGGTTGCTAATTGTGGATGGAGGACACACACTACAACCAAAGCGAAGGGTCCATCATGACCCAGATACTATCTGAATGTCCCAGTGATATTTCTGTGTCCCTGGCTCCTTGGCTCCTTGTGGAGACATGGGAGAGGAAAAGTTATATTTAAATGCTTTTTGCGGTTGCTTGCAAAAAGTTTTTGTGATGAAAATAATATGAGGTAGGATCCGGGACAATGCAGGGGGAAATGCAATATTTTCTACGAGAGAATTCGAAAGCATTGATAGGCTTTATTTTTTTTCCCTTCCTCTTATTTTTGTTCCATCACCATGGCTCCGTAGGTTCGTTAGATTTCAGAGCTTTACTGACACTGACGACCTATTTATGGAAGGCATTCGGGTTGCTGGCACTAGCCGATTTCACATTTTAATATTATAAGATATTAGGCCTACAGAAAAAAAAAAAAAAAACCGATGCTTTTGAATTGGTTTACACATTACAAACCACCATAGGACGGCATAGGATATGAACAAAGCTCATTTGTTTTGTGGCCGTCTCATAGGTCCTTCCTCCTCACATAATAATTACCGACAGTAAAGATAGATTATGACCATTATAATTACATTAGATTTAAGTTAGATACATTGAAAGTGTTTTCCTGCAGGACAAACTGAGGGAACGGAAGTGGTTACGTTTGCTTTGAGAACATGACGCTGCCCTTCATACGGATGCGAAGGCGATGGAGATCCATCGTTGTCTTTTTAATTAAAAATCCCCTGTGACACATTTGGATAACCTTGAATATGTGTAGAACGATAACCTAGTAAATCTGTTTGTGCTAAAATCCAGAGAACCAACCTTCATCCCAAACTTGTCCGCTAAGTATTTTGTGTGTTGCTTTTTTGTAATGAACCTAGGCCTATGTTACAGAAGTGTCCTCTTGTTAACTGTCTTTCACTGGAATATGTTTACAAATAAAGCCATGTAAAGCTTGTCTGATCAATAAGTTTATATTTCTTGCAATCTTTCCCCCTTCTGGGTTCGGGAATGTAAAAAAATGTAAACCGCAAAAAAGATTTGATGTGCTACGCCACAAACAATTCTAAACGAAATGCATTGAATCAAATTGCCAAGAAGAAGAGGGATTCGATTTTTTACATGCCACTAGCAAAGTCTAAAACAACAGGAACATGAATTCAAGAGAGACCATTTTATTCGTGATCGGGGATGTTCTGTTTGTGTTTCCTGACGGATAAGGGCTATTGAACCGTGTATCTGCAGAAGAGGGTGTGGGTGCGGGGTATGAGTGCGTTCCGGGTGAGGTCTGTAGTGAGAGGAGGGAGCGGGTGTGGCGCTAAAGAAAGGGGATTCCAAAGGGTGGGTTGGTCAGTTCTGTGATTCGGGGTTGGTCAGGTTCGAAACATTGTGCTGTGGTCATGCTGTTTGTTCCCCCTCGATTTTATCTCTGCTGGTAGCTCAGTTAGTAGAGATTAGTGAATTAGTGTTGTTTTGAGGAACGTTGTCAGCTGTTTTAAATGAAGGAGCAAAGCACTCAGATTGGGGAAGTGGAAGGTGTGCTGCAAATCGTTTTCATGTTTTGTGACGGTGAACTACCCAATGTTTGTGGCTATAGTGTTGGGAGTTTTTTTGGTGGCAAGAATATTTGGGGTATGAGGTTGGAGGGAGTGGAATTCCCCAAGTGAGTTTTTTTATTCTATTCTGCACTACATGCTTACAAGCCGATGATAAGGGGTTCTTTGAATCAAAGCACCGGTTTGAGTACATGAGGGAGCATTTTAGTTGTTTTATTTTGGAGTTCATGAATTTTTAAAATGTTAAAACATTTACTAGTTCATTCAACCTACAGACGACAAAAGATCCATAAAAATGACATCAATTGTTATGAATGCCTGTTTATAAATGGAATTGTATTGTTTTCAGTTTTCGTATAATCTCTGGAATTTTTTTGTTTGAGGTAAAGTGTAATTACAAAGTGTAATGTGCTGAAAAAAATATTAATGAAAAAAAAAAAAAAAAATAGCTAATACAAGGTTGACACGCAGTTTGTTTATCATGTGGGTACATTTAACTTTAAAAGATGATTTTTAAAAAGACTAAAAATAAAAATTACCTTTGAAAATAGAACCCATTTATGAATTCAAATTAACCCAGTATTTTAAATTAACCCATTTTTGGGCAGATAAACAACCCCTTCTGCTGGGTTAAAATTAATAACCCAACTCGTAAGTAGTTACCACCCCAGGTTTGTTCTGTCCTATTAAATCCGTCACAAGATGGTTAAAAAACAACACCAACTTGGGTTGTTGTGTAAAACCCGTGTTTATTGTTTTTTTTTTCTTAGAGTGCATGCATGTACAGAAACAAATTTTATTCTGAGACAGTTGCGTGTCTAAAATCCTCTAAAAGCTTTGTCGACAAAAGACACTGAATGTATGAGTGTTTACTATAGAATCTATGTGTGTACAGTGTGCAGAGCAAACAATTTTTTTCCAATACTACAGTTTAGCAATACACTGCCACTCTCGGTGACGTCACGTCGCGTACAGTGTAAACCCGGAACCTGTCAAGTCATCCTGACCTTGCTCATAGCAAAACCAGGATTAATGATCGTTTTTTCCGAGATAATGAACACGTTTCACTCCTTATAGAGGTTACATTTTAAAATCTATGCCCACAAGCTGACGCAAAACGTACATGTATCGCATTTTCTGAACTATTTCACTGATATATTCAGCCCGATATTATTTGTAGTGTGCAGTGGTAGGCGGGGTTACAGGACATCATAATTCCATGATTGGATTCGTTGTGCTCATGAAGGCGTTGGCTACGGGACAAGTTCATATACGGCGCTAGTGACCGCGAGCGCTGCTACTCTGACTGTCATAAAGCAGGAGCTTTCAGGACAGATAGTGAGTAGCTACAGTAGAAGAGACAAAATGGTCATCGTAATTGAGGATAAGGTGTAGGAGCATTATGACAATCTTTCACCTGCTACCTTAACTTTGTAACTCTTACATAGGAAATTTTGGTATGAATTCTGCTGTCTATAAAAAAAATCTTATTTTGAGTAAGATAATAACCTTAATAAAAAAGTGGTTTATGTAACGTTTAGATAAACACATATTTAAGATAAAAAGCCGCATGTATTTTTCAATTTGCGGAAAATGTTTACACACACTAACATGTTGTGGTTTCTAGTAACTAGGTATTCTACAGAAGCTCAAAGCAAAGTAGCTACAGTAATGGAGAGTAGGGAACGGAGAATCTCGTTTACTTTTTAAACTGGACATAAAACTTATGGATTTAATACGTGGTTGTTATTTAGAAGGAGCTCGCGTGTGCAAACACCTCAACAGTCGTCAGTGTCGTGGGAGGACTGGTTCTTCAAGAGTTCATTTCTACATCTGATTCAGTGAATCTTTATTTTGTCACGTATAATCACGTCATGGCGTAGTCTCCTTTCAGGTACCCCCGGTGTATTACTCTAAATGCTCTGAAACGTAAAGCCACATAAACTGTAGACTTGTTCATTACGGGTTTTCGGTTGAAATAATAAGGGTGTTTTTAAAATAATTTCTTGTGTTTATTTCAGCCATACATCAACTCACATAGAATTTAAATCTAAATGTAATTCACAGTAAACAATAAAAAAACAATTAAGTTGGCTGTTTTTTTTTTTTAATCATTGTAAGTCAGTCAAAGACAAGTTGTGAGTCAGTCAGTGAGTCTTTGACACACGGCTCGATTCAGTCAGTTTCATGAACGAATCTTCCAGACCTGTTTGTCCGCATGTTAATATAAAATCAGATTCGAAAGAATGCTTTGTTGAAGAACCCATATATCGAGCTGCTTCTTCTGTCCTATGGGGTGTCCTTCTGGAGTGAGTTTGGTTCTAGACATGCAAAATTTGAGTATCAAACATTAATTTGCATGCAGTTCAAATATGATTTGCATTAAACTTTTTTTTTGATGAAGCTTACAAAGTTGTAATGAAGTTTAAAACGATTGTTATAAAATACAAATACAGGCACACATTTTTGTATCATCACCATTAAAATGTTCAATAAGATATGTGATTTACAATGAAGTAGTAGGCTAAGTGCTTGTGTTGCTTCAGTGTAATTTCAGGAAAGGATTTGAGCTGTATTTCCCAGTAGGCTTATACAGGTGCATCTCAATAAATTAGAATGTCGTGGAAAAGTTCATTTATTTCAGTAATTCAACTCAAATTGTGAAACCTGTGTATTAAATAAATTCAGTGCACACAGACTGAAGTAGTTTAAGTCTTTGGTTCTTTTAATTGTGATGATTTTGGCTCACATTTATCAGAAACCCACCAATTCGCTATCGCAAACAAATTAGAATATGGTGACATGCCAATCAGCTAATCAACTCAAAACACCTGCAAAGGTTTCATTAGCCTTCAAAATGGTAGACCCAGCTTGGTTCACTAGGCTACACAATCATGGGGAAGACTGCTGATCTGACCAGAAGACAATCATTGACACCCCTTCACAAGGAGGGTAAACCACAAACATTCATTGCCAAAGAAGCTGACTGTTCACAGAGTGCTGTATCCAAGCATGTTTAACAGAAAGTTGAGTGGAAGTTTACCACCCTTTACCAAGAAATTTTGGAGCACTTCATTGCTTCCTTCTGCTGACCAGCTTTCTTGAAGATGCTGATTTCATTTTCCAGCAGGATTTGGCACCTGCCAAAAGCACGAAAAGTTGGTTAAATTACCAATAGTGTTAGAGAATCTATGGGGTATTGTCAAGAGGAAAATGAGAAATAGAGAATCTATGGGGTATTGTCAAGAGGAAAATGAGAAACAAGAGACCAAAAAAATGCAGATGAGCTGAAGGCCACTGTCAAAGAAACCTGGGCTTCCATACCACCTCAGCAGTGCCACACACTGATCACCTCCATGCCACGCCGAATTGAGTCAGTAATTAAAGCAAAAGGAGCCCCTACCAAGTATTGAGTACATGTACAGTAAATGAACGTTTTATCAAGAATTCCAACAATTCAATAAAAATAATTTTTTATTGGTTTTATGAAGTATTCTAATTTGTTGAGATAGTGAATTGGTGGGGTTTTATTAAAAGTGAGCCAAAAATCATCACAATAAAAGAACCAAAAACGACTTAAACTACTTCAGTCTGTGCGCATTTAATTTATTTAATACACAAGTTTCACAATTTGAGTTGAATTACTGAAATAAATGACCTTTTCCATGACATTCTAATTTATTGAGATGCACTTGTATATCTCATATAGAAAGAAAAACCTGCACTCATTTCTCTTTAAGCTTCCTGGTACTGTAATTATGGCTCTTTTGTAAATATTGAATGTCCCAATCACCCTGCTTGAAAACCATGCCATTGTGACTCATCATCTATTTCAGTATATGTCAGTTTGGAAATGGAATCAACTTTTCCTCCGTCTCTTCTGCAGAACGCCTTCGACAACGCTCTGAAAAATGCCGGAAACAAGTTAGTAGTGGTGGACTTCACAGCCACATGGTGCGGCCCTGCCAGATCATCGGTCCAGTCTATAAAGTGAGCATTCATGCACTGCTGCATCCGAGATTCAAAGTGACATCTGGAGCTGTCATGTTTATTCTCTAGAGGCCTCCAGATCACTGGGAGTGGCTCTGTTGTTGTGTTGCTGGGGCAACCAACAGGGAAGCTTCCTTAAGAATCAAAGCGTGACTCATTCACAGAATGTAAATGAGAGGCAGTGCTGATAAAGAAAGAAGAGAGGGATAAAAGACAAAAGAGTGCTGATTTATTCCTTAAAGGAAATTATCTTATTTTGAGATTTCAGTGTAGTTGAGAACTAACCAAATGAACCTCAGCCACATACAGTCAAACCAAAATTAATTCAGACACCTTCAGCATTTCACACATTATCACAGTTTATTTGCTATAGTTTAGAAAATGGTAATAAAATATATGAACTCCTATTTAAACTGTGTCAGAACAAATTCATCTTGATAATGTCAGATAACACTTAAAAAAGCGCCCAAAGTAGCGCAATCCCAAATATCAAAACTCAAAATATGTAATTTCCATACCTAAAATACATATTTTACAGTCACTGTTATGCATATTGATAATAAACACAGCTAAAATGCTTCCGACCAGTGGCCCTCTTTCACAAAACTTAACATCTAGGACAATTTTATCATAGGTAGAATCAGGGCCATAGCTGGGGTTTGCGGGGGCCCCAGTGCAGGTTGTACCCATGGGCCCTGTTTGAAGTCATGTAAATAGCACAAATAAATATAGAACAAAGATAGAAATTAAACAATGTTTCGTTTTTTCAAGTTTGTAGGTATTCAGGTACAGAAAACAAAAAATCTAATGTAAAATAACTTTGCATAGTCTTCACTTTATAAATTAAATACATATTAGTTCTTGTTAAAACTAAAAATTGATTCCGTCAAGAGCAGTGAATGATTTTCTCCCGTGGGCCCTAATCGTTACCACCTTTCACGCCACTAGTGAAGCCCTGGGTAGAATGCAAAATATTTCAATACAAGCATTTCAGTCAAAATGTAATTTTTGCAACATTTCAAACCTTTAACCCCCCGGGGGAATATCAACCATGGCAACAGTTTAAGATCAGCCCAATTCCATGGAAAAAAAAAAAAACGCGACTTCCCTGCACCCAACAGGAGCTGCAGGAGTCAGAGATGACTGATCATGGGTTGAGAGGAGAGACGGCTCACAGACCATGCTGGAGGATTTGCTCTCAACAGATCCTGAGCTCATTGACAAATATCTGATCTTCTTTTACACAAAGTGCTTGATTGCGAAAGTGAACAGCGAGCGCTCATTCAAAAGAGATTCTAATACTCCGCATATTGATGGCGGCTCCCTGATTCCTAATTGCAATATTAGAATGTTTGCAGGAGCAGGAGGGACTGGACACAAAAATCACGGGAGCACCTGGTAACGGTCAGAAATTCAGCGGGAGCGGGATTAAGAAAAAAGTCCCTCACAGGGCTCTAATACAAAAGCGCACACAATGATTGGCGACTGTAGAAAGCAAAAGCCGAATCCCAGCCATTTTGGGCGATTTAGAAATCCCGGCCTTTTTAGGTCCTAAAAGAAGACATGTCCGGTCAATAGAGGACGTTTTGTCACACTAGCTTAAGCAAAACATGGTCAGGTCAAAGTGTGAATAATTTTTGGTTCCAATTTTTAATCAATTTACTGGTAGTCCACTTAATGACGAATTTTTAGGTATAGGCCTAATACTGTATGTCACAGTTTATTTTGCTATCCTCACTTGCATGAATGAACTATAGTGTCCTGCACCAACTAGTAAAAAAAAAAAAAAAAAATTAATATCTGGTGTGAATAATTTTTGGTTTGACTGTATGTAACCTACATAAAATTAACCGGTTGTTTACTTTTACTTTCAGTCAATACACATCGATTTGTACCTGGTTTAGACAATTAAAGAAAGCATATGCAAATTTAACGGAATGAAACTGAAGGAATGAAATATGAAGTTCAAAGGAAGTGCTTTGATTGCAAGCTTTGTGGTTTGCTTTTTACTATCGCATTTTTCCCCCTCCACAGGCGCTGTCTGAAAAAGAAGAGAACAAAAATGTCGTGTTTCTAAAAGTGGATGTGGATGATGCACAGGTTAGTCATCTGGTGTCTTTTTTCCCTTATGAATGCACTCGAAAGTCTACAGACTACTGAGCAAAATGAGCAGAACACCCTTTTTCATAGATTCACCATCTGGGTTTTACTACATTACTTTCATTTGAATACTGGCCTCGCTATTTCCCTCCCGTCAACAAGGATGTCTGGTGTAGTATAATGTATTTGGAGACTCACAGACAGCCTAACCTTTTGTAAGCGACCCAAACACATTAGAACAGCTTGCTGATAGTGTGTTATTTGATTCACAGGATAGCGCTCAGAAAGGATATTGGCGGTCATTCAGTTTTATCAGAGGTAGATCGAGACTCTGGTGGTTGCCCAAGTTGTCATGGTTACAAACACTAGCTTTTATTACAATACTGTGTTGCAAAGCAGATGGGAGACAGGACGTGTGTGTATTTGAAAGCTGAATTCTTGATACATGTTTGAGATTTGTTAAAATATCATGCTTTTTGCCTGACATTTAAATCACAAGGTAAGGATGGCAAATGTGAGCAGAGCGTTTGAAGGTTCTGATAACACAGAATGCACATATCCGGCGGACCTTTTTGTGACTGAAACATAATTTAAGATGAAACGAATATGAAACAAATGATTTTTCTAATCATATCAGGGACTTTTTAATTTCGACAGCCTTCGAGTCCTGTCATGGATGTAATTTCAGCCCTCTCTTACAAAAGTGCTCAGACTAAGCAAAATGAAAAGACGCTATTAAAGATGTTTATCATCACACGGAATAAACCTAGTCAGACCTGACCTCCACTCTCTCTTTCTCTATCTAGGATGTGGCCAGTTTCTGTGACATCAAATGTATGCCAACATTCCATTTCTACAAGGATGGAAAGAAGGTAAAACATCACCTTTGGAGGTTTTCTGTCCTATTTCTGTGATCTTCTGAGAAAGTATTTTTTATTAGCTATTTTTGGCAGTTTAGCCTGTTGTGCTGTAACTTATTCAACAATTGTTTTTCAGATTGATGAATTTTCTGGTTCAAATCAATCTAAGCTGGAGGAGAAGATCAATCTGCATAAATGAAGAAAAGCACACAAACCAACCACTGTAATAACTAATTGGTTATTAAGAAGTTAGAGTCAAGTACAGAAACATCATTCTCAACCTCTAACTCGTTCTAATTTTTATCTGCTACATTTATATCCGATTTTATTTTAGTTTACATACAGAAACAGAAAAGCTTTTGTTAAATCTCCAATGTATTTTATGCTTGTATGAAATAAAAACTTTAAAGGAAATGAAAAGTTGACTTTTACAAAATTTTTGTATTGTACAATTTGTTCAGGTCAAATGTTTATTAGTCACTTAAGACAGGCAAGTAGAACAAACTGAAAGTTTAATTGAAAATTCTTCATAATTAACTGTAGGAATGAGAATTACAGTTGGTTTTCATATAGTAGTGTTTTAAAATTTTAATAAAAACATGAAAAGAATAGTTTTTATATACATGTACACTGGACAATCACATCATCATTTTTACACATCGTACAAGTTTATGTATATAGCAGCAGCATATATTTAATACTGTTTCATTTTCTACATGAAAAAATACAGCTTTAATTTACAAAACCACTTGACAAACCACAAAATTCTTGTTTCAACACGTTCAGCCTCGAAACTCTTGTAGTGTGGCACATTAAATATGAAAGTATCCAGATCTTCTTTTTCTGAAAGACAATAATAATAATCAAAGATCAGCTAAAGACCATTAAATATCCTTTTTGATCCAAATATCACCACCATAACTAAATAAAATTCAAACATTTATGATAGTACTTTCTCAAGGCGTGGTGCATTTTGCTGCATTTTGGTGCATTTTGCTTGTGCAGTTCAGAAAGATGAACCATGAAATTGTATCTAAACTCATTTGATTCTTAAATAGACCAAGTGTCCAGTAAATCTAATTGTGAATCACTCTAACTGGCAATGATAGCTGCAGCATGCAATTAGCTGAGAGGATGTGGGTATCAAGCTGACTAGCTGGAAATGCTTTTAGTAAAACGGTCAGATCAATAGTACTTTACTGAGAGACTGTATTTGCTCAATAAAATGAAAGAAGCGAATTACTTAAAAGAATGAATCGCAATAGAAATGGCAGCAGTATCTATTTTCCTATTTTCTTATGCAAACTCAGATGATGGACTGAAACAAACTGCAGTGCCTTGGGAAAGGTGTTTACTGCAAGAGATATAATTTCACATCCGGACACAGCAGAGTTCACAGAAGGCTGGTTCTCGTCTGTATTTCCCAATAGTTTCACTTCTCTTTTACAATAAACAGCAATCTCCCAGCTGAGTAATTTAGTGTTTCTTGTACAATACGCTGACAATCTGTTGAGGATTGTGGTTCATCAAATGTTTCAAAATTTTCTATTTCATGTGATGTATGCACATGCATATGTTAATATGAACATGTCGAATATACCTAGTTTGTGTGTGGCTTACCTAGAGCAGTCATAACCTCCCCATCCTTGACTGCAGTGACACCTGTTGGGTCGGATACACCGGCCTCCATTCAAACAGGGCATGGAACACACCGCTAAGAACACACATAAAAATACAAATCAACCAATCATTCACCACTAATTCAGTGCATATTTACTGTTATCTTTCTAAAAAAAAAGGAGAGGAGAGGAACTACATTCTTTCTTTATCACATACATACACACAGTCTGTTTTGGAGCACAACCAGAAGGGTTCTTAAAAGGGAACATTTATCCCCTTGTAATTTCAGAGGAATCAAGCATTTCCAGGATTCCTCTTTGCCCTACAGACCTTTATCCTGACAGACACCTTGAATGAATCGACACTGGTCAAAACCGATAAAACACAAAGAATCTGAACACAACCGCAAAATGCAAACCAGCAAGTAATCAGTAAAACCTGTAGACCAAACACTGCAGGTAACATAGAGTAAATACTGTACTTGAGTCTGCAAAACCAAATCAAGTTTGCTTTAATGTATCTGAGCAACTCAGCAAGTATTGCAGGTTTGTTTGTCTTGGTACTGCAGCTTTTTAGACCATTAAATGCATTGACTTAAATTTGTTATTCAATTACTCACTCGTTAGAGGCTGCACTGCCTAGTTACCTAGTCCTGCTACTAAACATCATGTATGTAATAAATTTTCTTGACGACTAACACAAGTCATCATACACAAACACACAGTCTTACCATTATGGCAGCGTGTGCCTGTCCATCCTATTGGACATTCACACTGGTATGGAGCTACACAGCGTCCTCCATTGAGACATGGTAGGATGCAGATCGCTGCAGGAAAAAGCACATGCAGAATGAAACTGTGTGACATTTGTGTTGAAGAGACATAGGAATAATCAGGATAATCTGAGTTAAGTCAGCTTTTTAAAACCAATCTTTCAACTTCAGTATGAGACAAAATGTTACTTTGTAGCAATACTTTGTAAGAAACTATTATGATAATCTATTCACTAT
Source organism: Cyprinus carpio (assembly GCF_018340385.1). Lineage (NCBI taxonomy): Eukaryota > Metazoa > Chordata > Actinopteri > Cypriniformes > Cyprinidae > Cyprinus > Cyprinus carpio. Next base: position 807,452 of record NC_056603.1, on the reverse strand, counting down.
TATCATAAAAGTTGCCTTGAGTAACAGACTGCTGTCATTTGGAAATGTGAGTGAACTTACGCTCCTCGCAAAATCGGCCCATCCAGCCATCTGGACAGGAGCAAGTGTTTGGTCTTTGGCACACACCTCCGTTCTGACACCGGAGCCAACAGACAGCTGTACAAACACACAAAACATGATTGGTGCAGTGATGAAACTGACACAATCACAACGAATAGCAGCACAATCATAGTCCTAACAGAATTCTAAATTACCATAGGAAGACATGCAGCATTCAAAGAAGAACCAGATGTTAGACGTTAAGACCAGTGTGAAATTGGACTGATCCACAAGCGCACAAACCAAACAAGCCAACGACTCCAAGACTGAAAGAGTCTTGCAATGTAATGTACAATGTTAAAACATGCCAAAAAAAATCATGCCTTGCTGAAAAGAGTGGCATCCACACCAAAGCCCATCTCTATAATCTCTGTGGGACAATGCTGTTGTCTATTGGCTATTATAAAACAAATTCTGGTCATGAAATGGTCAATATATCATTCTAGCTATGCTAAAATATGCAATAAATAACATCTTTGGCTGTTAGCTACATATCGCTGCATAGCACTCAAAGAGAACTCTCTGTTGATGTTTACTTGCAAGGGACTATAGAGTACTGTAACTTAATGACAAAATTAAAATTTTTATTGTTAAATTATTGAAATCAATAATAAAATTATATTTTATAAGGAGCTTGAGGCAGTACTATAATTGAAAGCAAAGTAAAGACTTTTATATTGTTACAAAAAAATGTTTTTCACACAAATTCTGTTCTTTTTGAAAAGAAAAGAAATTCTGTTCTTTCTATAGAATTCATCAAAGAATCCTGAAAAAGAACTGCATCACAGTTTCCACAAAAAAATATTAAGGAGCACAACCGTTTGCAAAACTAAGATCACCAAACTGAAATCTTTAGAATGATTGCTGAAGGATCATGTGACACTAAATATAAATGTATATTTACTGTATTATATACTGCTATAAATGTTAAATGAAAATATCAAAATATTTCAACAGCATTACTGTTTTACTGTATTTTGAAACCAAATAAAAGCAGCCCTATAAGCATAAGACTTTTTTCAATAAGATTAAAAATTCTTACTGACCGCAAACTTTCGAAAGGTAGCGTAGGTCAACACCTTAAATATGATCTATTTACAATATTGTACAGAAAGGGCATGGAACATTGGAGTTTTGTGTGAAGAAGTTTAATTAGGCTCTTGACACCAAAAAAAGTGCACATATGGCTAGTTAATCTGAAGCCATTAACTAGCAGTGTGGCCTAATACCATTGTCTAAAGTGCTCAGTGCTTGTGATTACATGTGTTAATGTGCAAGACCAGTCAAAAGGAGTCACAAGATTTTGCAAAGATGAAGAAAAAGGCTGAAGTCAGAACGCCAAGTGGGATTTAAGGGCAGTTCCTTGTGCTACCTTTGCAGGTAGGGAGTGGGGTCCAAGTGCCATTCTCCAAGCACACACTCCTGCTAGAACCCTCCATGGTGTAGCCTGTATAACATGAGTACACCACCACATCTCCAAACTGGAAATCTGCCCCAAGGACTACCCCATTTGCCACGTACATTGGTGGGCCGCAGGACACCCCTGTGTGTGATTAAAATGGGCCGTACCCGTAAATTAGAAAGGAAGATTCTCAAGAGAGCTTTTTGGGCCTTTCAAGTCGGAAATGGCATTTTCATGCTCTCTCATTTCAATCTAAGTTAAATGTTTTTTTTTTTCACATTACTTTTGTGTAACAGGAAGCCTAAATAGTGTTGGGAACATACAAACAAAACAGGAGAAGGTGCACGAGAAATGTACATTTGATAAATGATATCATAGTAAGGAAAATAGTGATATTATCTGAAAATAGTGATGTTACAAGCAGTGAGTGAAAATCAACAGGTGTCTCACAGAGAGAAAAGTGAATATATACACATACTGACAGGATCAGATAAAAAAAAATGGGTTGAAAAGTTTTTAAAAGATAAAAAGAAGTCAATAAATACGCACACATGCCAACACATACATTAAGGACTACGCATATCATACTGCAGAGCTATCATGCAAAATGCCCAAGGATCAAAATATCACAAATAATACAACAAAGGAGCATTAACTAACTATAAGAGAGCAGGCTTCTTATATTTTGAATGATAACGTGCAGAAGTAACACGGACAGAAGAAAATACAAGTGGAAGTTTCTAAAAAAAAAAAAAAAAAAACCACAGATAGTGTATTATAGAGATACCATGCAATAAGAAAAGCAGCACTAATTGTGATGCTGCAGCCTGAATGAGGAACAAAAGATATTGGTCAAACTTACTCAAGTGCATAGGATAAAAGTCCAGAGTGTCTTAACCTACCACAACTTAACAAATTTCCAGCTCACCAAATCAGGAAGTCGATTTGCTTTCTATTTTATTTATATGCAAGTTGTGCATAATCTACATGATTTAGAAGAACCACATAGGATGCATGGAATAGAGAAGTGCAGAAGAGAGAAGCTAAAATATGATTTAAAATTTGACCTAAAGACAAAGAAAATTTATTTTAAATATATTCTCTCTGTACTGATGATGAAGATGCCAAAAACATCCTGAAATTAACTTGGGAATAAATTCCCCTGACATTTTGGTGCAAAATGCTTTTGGGGCTATAAAATCATATATTATTATTCTTTTTTTTTTTTAATCATGTAAAGCCACTGAAAAATACAGTAAAGGTGGAAATAACGAATGTTTGTACTCACTCTCACACACTGCACTTATGGGGGTCCAGGTCTGATCACTCCTGCAAGTTAAGGTGGCGATACTTTTTCTCTGGTTACCTTTGACCCGCTGACCTTTAGGACAACTGACTGATACTGACTGGCCTACCAGGAAAGTCTGAGTAGTGTTGACACTGCCTTCAGTCCAGCCACGAGGAGAGGGGCATGATTTGGCTGTGGGGGGATAAGATTTGAGTCATGTACTGTATCTTCAAGCGATTTTATCTGATATTCGGAATGGCTTTGCTGACTAACAAAACAAAAAAAAAATCAGATCAACAATGAAGTAATTAGTTCTTAGAAATGTGACGTTAACTTTATGTGTTCCTTGTTGCAAAAACCATAGTGTTTGACATACGTATACAGACAGGGAAAGGTGAACTCCAGGAGCCGTTTCCCACACACATGACGAGAGATTCTCCCTGCAGTGTGTAGCCTTTGTCACAGTGAAACTCAAGAGCACGTCCGCTGGACAGGTTGTGCTCCTGCACCTTGCCATTCAGTAAGTCTGTTATCCTCTCACATCCACCTGGAACTGAGAGTTTGTGTGTATGTACATTTATGAAAATGAGAAAGGAAGAGAAAATAAAAAAAAAGTTAAATAGAGGAACACTGAAAGACTTAAAAGCTAAAGAGTAACCATTTATCTATTCTTACATTCACATGATGGTGTAGGTAAGCTCCATTTTCCATTTGCTTGACAAGTGAGGTTCTGTGAACCAACCAAACTCAGCCCTGGATGACACATATAACTAACAATACTTTGGTATGTCTGACCACTGGACAAGGTAACTGCATGGGGAATCACAGGTGGAGGACCACATGACACACGAGCTAAAAACAAGAGACAAAAGATGAGTTTAGAGATCAAGCAGGATGATAAAAATATGAATAATATTACTACATTAGCATGATTTGCATTGTGAAAAGTCTTACCAGCACACACTGGCTGAGTTCCACCCCAGGTTTTATCACTTTGACATGTCTGAACAGAATCCCCCTGGATGACAACAAATAAGAATACATCATTCATTCTCTTGGTTTCCTCTTTTTCATCTTTATTAGAAAAACATTTACTGGGGCAATGATTTGGGGGAATATGGCATTAGTTTATATTCCTTCACTTTCATGCTGTTTCGTTGCAAAATAACTTAAGCTTTGTTGACACTGAATTAATTTGTTTTAACTACATAAGGTCTAATGCCTGTGATGAACTGGCCATTATTTTAAGGTTTCCCCTGCCTATGATCTGAGACACTGGGATAGGCTCTAGCATCCCTGCAGCCTTACATAGGACAAGCCATTTGAAAAATGGATGAATAAAAATAATGTACCTGTAGTTCAAATCCTGGTAGACAAGTATAGCTAATAACATCTCCATAATTGTAGCTCTTGCCCTCAACCAAGCCATTGAGAATGGGGAGAGGTTTCTCACAAATAACAGGCACACAAGACTTGGAAGAGAAAGGTGGAGACCATTTTCCAGAGACCTGAATCAAATAAAAGGGAAATAACATCCTGAGACATCATTGGAAAATGACAAAATTATCACCAAATGAAGCCACACAAAATGATTATCTTGACATATCACTTACTGAACATTCAGATAATCCAGGTCCCTCAAGATAGTACCCTGGTCTACAGGAGATTATGACTGTGCCCCCTACAGGTGTGAGCTGCTTGCCCCTGATGACTACATGGGTGAGGTTTGCAGGCAGGCTGCAGGGTGAAGGTCGACATCTGACGCTGTGTTTGGACCAGGTGCCATCACTTTGACAGGTTATTGAGTCTGTCTTTGTTGCTAATTCAAAACCTTCTTTACACCTGTAGAAACATTCAGTTTTAAGCTCTTCAGAAATTTTATTTATACAATTTATTTATTTATTTATTTATTTTTTGATGTTTATGTTATGTCAGATTACCTGTACTGAGCTTTGCTGCCATAGGTTAACACCACTCCAGCAGTCTCTGCATTAGGGATAAGAGGAGGAACTCCACAAGAAATGGGTTCACAGTTCAGGTTTGGCTCTCCCCATCTGCCCAACCTTCCACAGGAAAGATGGGGAAAACCTTTCAAATGATATCCTGGCCTACACCGGTAAGTGACAGTGTCAATAGAGTAGGCAGCAGTGCCTTGTACGACAGCATTAGGCACAGCTGGAGGAGGGCTGGAACATCTCCCTCGGGTGCAGATGGGTACTCCTGAACTCCACACTCCACCCTTGTCGCATATGGCCTCTGTGGGGCCAAGAATTTTGTAGCCTTCATTACATCGGAACCAGATGCTTGCACCACAGGTGTGGTCTCGGCCGAGAATAGTACCGTATTTCAGAACTGGGGGACTGCAAACACAAGGTCGGCATTCTGGAACTTGTCCCAGCCAGACACCCTCAGCAGCACATCGTAAAACTGGACTGCCAACAACTTCATAGCCTGGGAAGCAAATATACTCAACAACATCATCGAAATTAAAGCTTGATCCATTCAGGTAACCATGGCTAATGTCCTCAGGTGGGTCACATGTGACTATGTCGCACCGTGGAGGAGGGTCATCCCATAGTCCATCAGCTCTGCATATTAGTGTAGGATTTCCTCTTAAGACATATCCAATATCACAAGCATACCTAACCATACCATTGTAACCATAATCCGTGCCTGTCACTCTGCCATTTTCGATTACCGGTGGTTGACCACAATTGGCTGGGAGGCACTTTGGAGGAGCCTCACTCCAACTGCCATTGGCTAAACAAACACTGGTTGGTGTTCCCTGTAGGATGAAGCCGAGATTGCAGCTGAACAACAACCTCTTTCCAAATGTATAGTCATCTCCTCTTACTAAAACATCCTTTGATACAACAGGGCGCCCACAGGAGACTGCTCTACATGATGGAGCTTTGTTATCCCATTTCCCATCAACCTGGCAAGTTCTAGTTTCAACACCCTCAAGGACAAACCCTTTATGACACTCATAGTGAATAAGCGCCTTGAAATGAAAGTATTTTCCAATCACCTCACCATTAGCAATGCCTCCAGGGTTACCACAAGAGATGGGCAAACAGCGAGGAGTGTCATCACTCCACTGCTTCCCAGAAATGCACTGTCGGATGGTCTGTCCATTAAGCTCGTAACCCTCCTCGCAACTGTACTCTGCAAGGCTGCCAAGAACGCTATCTGTTACCATAACTGATCCATATTCAGGGCTGGGTGGAGTGTCACATTGTGCCGGAGCACACACAGGGGCAGTTCCATTCCATGTGCCATCTTCTTGGCACATTAACACAATGTCACCTTTAATTACATACCCAGCATGACAATGATATTGAACCAGGGAACCATGTAAAAAGCTGTTGTCTACTGGTAAATGTTGGCTTGTAAGTGCATCGTCTTCTGCTGATTGTTCTTTGACCTTTGAGTAGTCACCAAAATCAATATGTGGAGGCAGGCCGCAGTCAGCAGGAATACATTTGGGCTCAGAGCTTGACCAGCCATGTTCTTCACAGGTGAGATGATTATTACCAACTAGTAGGAAACCTGGGAAGCAGCTATAGAAGATAGTAACCCCAAATTTGCGGTCCCGTCCTTCTACAAAGCCATTCTCAATTGGTTTTGGAGGAGAACAGTAGATCTGCACACAAGTAGGAGCCTCCTGCTGCCACTGTCCATTATCCAAACAGGTAAGGGTTTCTGGGCCTTGTAAGCTGTACCCCCTGTGGCAGGAATATGTAACTGATTGGCTAAACTGAAGCCTGGTGTACCTAACATAACCATTGGGAATCTCCTTGGGTGCAGCACACTTAACAGGGTGACATACAGGTACACCTCCTATCCACTGTCCACTTGAACCACAAAGCACAGTGCTGTTACCTGCTAAATCATACCCTGCCTTACAGCTATAGACAGTAGTACTAAGATACATTAGTCCTTGAACATCCACAATTCCGTTTGGTATGTCCTCAGGCTGTGGGCATTCAACAGGAATGCATTCGGGATAAGGTTTACTCCAGTTCCCATCTGCCTGGCAGCGGACAGAAGCTTCCTTCCGAAGTGTAAAGCCAACCATGCACGAGAAGGTTACCACACTACCAAAGTAGGACAGTGCTTTGGATGGGTCACCAAAGGCAACCTCAGGGGGGGGTCCACAGAAGACTTGTTTGCAGACAGGAAAAGAGTCATTCCACTCCTGGGACAGGGTACAACGAAGAGTTTGTGCACCATGGAGAACATACCCTTCCTCACAAGAAAGCTCCACAATGCCTGAGTCAGAATCTAATCCACGCAGTACAAGGTGATTCTCCTCTAAAGGTGGTTCAGGGCACTGTACTGGGGAACAACGTGGGGTTACACTCTTGTCCCAATTTCCAAACTTTAAACAAGTCCATACAGAATCTCCAATGAGTTCATATCCTTCGTTGCAGGCAAATTTCACCTTGCTGCCAACTTCAAATGTGGAGCCATGATAACGGCCATTTTTTATATCAGGTGGGGTAGGGCAGGTGAGGAGGACACAAACAGGAGGATTGTTGTTCGACCACTGCTTATTGGCCATGCATATACGTTCAGGCCTTCCGGTTAGGCGATGACCATCATTGCAAGCATAGGTCACTCTACTGCTGTACACATAGCCGTTCTTTCTTATTTGGCCCTATGGGGAAAAAGTATCATACATATGTAATTATGGATTAAATAAATTATTAAGAAATACATTTAATTGGCTCAAAATGTGCTAACAGGCAAAATTAGAAATAAAACACTAAAAATTAAATCAATTTGGTACCAAGATATTTTGCATTACAGGGAGACGGTACTGTATTTACCTGGATAAAACCATTTGCCAAGCGAGGTGGGCTGGGACAGGAAATAGGCTGGCATGTGGGCAAGACACCTCCCCACTCACCATTGGCTTTACAAATTCTCCTCTTCTCTCCACGAATGAAATATCCTTTATCACAGCTGTACGCAATCACCGCTCCAAAACTATAATTGTTCCCACTTACATATCCCTTCTCAATACTGTCTGGCTTTGAGCATCTGACAGGCATACAGCCAATGTCCAAAGGCGAGGGTGTCCACTCTCCTCCTATCATGCACCTCAGGGTTCCTGTTGTGTTGAGAACAAATCCCTCCTCACACTTGTAGCTGACCTCTGTGTTGCTTGCATACTTTGGTTTGTTGATGGAGTCCAGAATGGCGTGAGGTAAATCCGGGGGACGCTGGCAGAAGTTGGCAATGCAGTGAGGAATGCCAAATCCATCTGGGGGTGCCCAAACACCTTGGGCATTGCAGAAGAGTTTTGTATTGTTGCCAGCAATGTAGCCATCATCGCAGAAGTAGATAGCAGTGTCCCCAAAAAGCTGGTGTCCAGCGTCAGGTAGGGCATGGTCAACTTGGGGTGGTGGTCCACAAGACCGAGGCACACACTGGGCAGAATTATGAGTCCAGTTGCCACTTGGGAGGCATTCTTGAGTTTCTACACCAAGGAGGGTGTAACTACAATAAGACAATATTTTACAAATCATTGTTATCATGTCATTACAACGCAGTGATTGAAAAAGATATTTAATACGACATCAAACAAAAGGATCAAATCCATTGGCAACAAAAACATGCATATATAAAGTTAATTACCCCTCTTTGCAAACATAGATGATCATGCTACCCAGTGTAAAGTTGTTGCCCTTAATCACAGCATCCTTCAAAGGAGGAGGTTTGCCACAGTCCACTCTGGCACAGATGGGGGGAGGAGATGCCCACTCTCCTGATGACTCACACTTCAGTTCCATGGCACCCTGCAAACTTTACACCAAAAAAAAAAAAAGGAAAGTCAATGCATTTTCTGATATCTAGATGTGTGAAAAGCAACCATACCATCCAGAAATGTTTTTTTTTTTATATATATACCAGGGGTCGGCAACCTAAGGCACACATGTCAATACTGGTCCCCTGTCCTATACTGTTCCTGCTACAATTTCCATAAAGTCATAAAGTGATATAAATGTATCAGACTTTACCTGTATCCTTCTATGCAGGTATAGGTTAGCGTGGAGAGGTACACTTTCCCGTTGAGGGTATACTCAGCATAATCAACCAATGGGGGCTCACCACAGGTAACAGGCTGACAAACATGGGGCTCTCTGCTCCACTTCAAATCTGATTGACACTGGCTTTCTATTGGCTCTTGAGGGACATACCCCTTCTCACAACTGCAGCAGAGCAGAAAATGCAAAGATTATTTGCATACAAACCCTCAAAAAATATTATGCTATTAAACAGAAATAGTCTCTCCCATATTTAAATAGATCTCTTAAAATTAGCTGTACAATACCTCTAGAAACTGACTCTACATCTAACAGTGACAGTGATACCTGAAAGTCACCTTGCTTCCGTATGTGAAGTTTGACCCTTTCATGATTCCATATTCAGGGAGAGTGGGATGTGCACAGGAAAGGGCTGTTAGGGGAAATTATTAGAAACAGCTTATGTTCAGTGTTTTCAGTGAAATGCAGACTTCAGACAGTAATTGTTGTCATCACTGCATTAAAAGGGGTCATGAACCGCCTTTTTGTACTGTTCTCTCTGAGGTCCACTAATAATGTTATTACGTTTTTACATCAAAAATATCATAATTTAAAAGTAATAGGCTATTTTCTGTCCTGTTTTGACCCCCCTCATGGGAACGCTCTGTTTGAATAGGTGTGGCTGATTGTTGACTCTAAGAAAACGGCCACTGCTATGATTGGCTAACAGTTCATTAAGTTTAAAAACCCACATACTTCACAGATGGACGCTGCTGTTATTACTGTAGGTTACAAATGCATAAATAATCAGTATATATCAAATGATCTGTAATAACAAAGCAACAGTGACCACATAATAAAAACAATTACTCACACTTGTGTGGTACGACATTACTGTTAGATCCAATATAGTCGCACAGCATCGACTTTTAGTTTCAATCTGACTAAAAATCCTGCGTAAAATTGTGCCTTGTTGGTAAATGAATCCATGGTAAAATCAGTAACAAAGGACCAAGTTCTAACTGACACGGTCTGGAACTTCAGTAAAAATAAAGTTCATCCTCTCTTTCCTAATGTTGGGATCAGAAGGAAGGCAATGCAAAGCGTCTTGTTGTCTTCTGAGCATCTTTATTGTTTGGTTTCTGCGTAGACCTGTGTTTCCCTTTCTCATTATTTACACTACATGTGTGAATGGGTGGGCAGGGCTAAACAGGCAGTGATGTAGAAGCAGGCGTTGATCTTCTTCTACGGAGGCAGGGTTTAGCACACTATTACATAATAAAAGTGGCACAATCCACATCCTGTTGTTTTGGCAGATTGGCTTCAATATAAGCTGTTTTTAAACTAACAAGAATGCTTTGAGTTCTGATACTTACAGGGCCGGGTTTCCCATTAACGATTGATCTTAGAGCTTAAGTTCATTTTCTACGAGTCATTTTGCAATCGTTCATTATTGTTTCACGTGCGTTTCCCAAAAATGCACTTAACACAATCGCACGTAGCCGTGCTTTAAGTACTACTTAGGAGTCACTATCCATTTGTCAAGTGCTGAAATGTCACCTTAGAATGGTTCGTAACTGTAGTACACGCTCGGTTATTAAAATATATATATATTAATGCTGTGTTCAAGACAACTCAGATATAATATAAACTATAATGTAATATAATACTATATTATATTTTTATTATATTATATTATATTGCATTATACGTATAATATTATACTTTACATAATAGTAATAATATATATAAATATATAGACATTATTTCTGGGTCCAATAGGTTGCTGGTTTTCGTGCAAGTCAGCAACAAATTAACTCACAATCAAACCCACCCCCCACCAGTCTTTGAACTATATTTCCTACATTATTTCTTTTATTAAATTTTTTTTGTTCAGTCATTTAATTTAGATGTGTATTTCTATTTTTTCTGTCCTTTTTAATTATTTTTCATTTATAAATTATTTTAAAACAACAACAAAAAACAAGTAATAAAAATGTACTATAAAGTACAATCAAATCCTTATAATATAATCACATTGCACTTGAATAAAGTTAAAGGTGCAATCTGTCAATTGTCCTGCAGGTGACCGCATAAATCTGTCTTCTTACGATGCACTTAGGGCTTTATGATTACTCCAGAGCACTTGTAGATCTACGATGATTTTCAAGTGATACTTCAGTTACGATGCTTTTGGGGAACAGACCGTAATATTAAGATCAGTCGTACGATCGTTTTTACGAACTTCTTAGGCTTACAAAGCTTTTGGGAAACGCAACCCAGGACGTTTTCACAGTAAAATGACCTCTTATATGTCAAAAGATCAAGGGAAATTTTATCTCTCAGTTTATGACCCCTTTAAGTTCTCTTATGTTAGGAAAACAATGCATTCGGATTGTATCGGTACTCTGCCAAAACAAAATACATGTAACTTTGATTGACATACAGTAATGTGAGGTGAGTTGACAAAATATAAAAGCCCCATAAAAGCTGTTAACTGAGGTTCAGGATGTTTGCTGGTATTATAAAATACTAAATTGTTCCAGTAACATGGACTCAACAATGCCGAACAATTTTTTTGTTTATGAGGTACTTATATATACACACTCTAGAATCTTTAGAATCACTAGAATCAGGTCAGTTTCTCACTGAAATTAAGAAACAATGTATGTGTGTTGTGTATGGTTGGATAACATTTACATTTACACAGAAAACCATTTGGATCCCAAAAGCTCTCATGAGTTTGTTACTATTACCAATAACATTCAGAATATTTTCGTTATATTTCCATTAGCATAAGCTTGGCACCTTTTATTTTAGTGAAGAATAAAACAAAACAGAATTATGTTCAAGTAATTGTTATGTGTGCTCACGTTGTTTTGTTATTTGCTACACTACAGTTCAAACGTTTGCGATCAGTGCAATTTTTTTTATGTTTTATTATAATGTTTTATGCTCAACAAGGCTCCATTTATTTGATAAAAAAATTATATTTTATTTAATAAATTTTACAAAGTAACTTATTTCTGTGATGGCAAAGCTGAACTTTTCAACTTTTTTTTTTCCCATTTTAATGGTACCTATCTGAATAAAATTAATTTATTTTAAAACAAATCTTACTAACCCCAACAGTTGAATGGTAGTTTATTGGTGCTTTTCTCCCAAATAATGGTACAACCCGACTCAGCTTATCGCTTTAGTAGCACTGCCAGCTCATCTACTGACCACGATACAGCCATTTCTTTTTTCAAGTTACGTGTGACGGTCGTTTAAAGCAAGTCATGCAAACAAATGATACTGAGGTGGCTGTTGCTGACCAATCAGTGACCTGCAGTGTTTACACATCACATTTTACTATCAGTACGGCTCACTTGGAACCTCAACTAAGGTGCTACTAAAACGTACTTGGTACTAGGTACTGTACACAGTGGAAAACCCCCCAAAAGTGAGACATACGGAGCCGTACCATGCTGTTGAAAAGCGCTATATGTAAACAAACAGTAGCACCAATAGACAGATCTGAAAGCTAGGCCTACCTTTGCAGTATGGGAAATCTCCCTTCCAAATCCCTTCTTCTGTGCAGGACAGATGGGATGAGCCAATCAGCTCATAGCCTTCCTCACAGGAAAAGACCACCTCACTGCCCATGATGAAATTACTGCCCTCACGGTGCCCAAACTCAGGAACACTTGGATCTTTACATTTTACTGGCTCTAGTGAGAATAAAGAAAAACAAAAAATAAATGTACCTGTTGAAACTTTAAATGTCCAATTTATGAGATTGTGTTACCTGTGCAGTTTCGTCCATCTCCACTGTAAGGGGGTATGCAGGTGCATATATGTGAGCCATCAGTGTTTTGGCAACTAGCATGTTCATTACATTCAGAGCCCAGAGAACATTCGTCCACATCTGTAATATAAGCACAAACAAACACAAAAGCAAAGGACAAACAAAATGTAAAATGATATTCCAGGTTCCAGGTGCACCTGTGTATAGTGATATTTGGATCATTCTGGTATAGACCTATTGTCTATTCAATGCCTCTTCCAGGTTCTTTCCCTGATTTGCTGTGTATCTCTTACCCAGACATGCAGGTGGGTTGCCAATCCATTCACCATTGATGGCACACAACAATCTTACTCTCCCCAAGCAGGTAGAACCCTGGTTTACACTGATAAAGCACTGTGCTCCCAGCATAGAAATCCTCTCCATGATACTGTCCGTGCTCCAGGTCGGGCGGAGGACCACATTCCACACCTACAGATACAGAGAAAGGCCCTAGTACAGATTAATGATGGTCCTGGTACTGGGTAATGAGTAATGTTAATACTACATTGTGTGTATATGCAGTACATGTGAGTATGTGCACAAACTATGTATCTATTTGTGATATGGTATGTGTTTATCAGTGTTTGAAAATGTTACATTTAAGGTGTATGATTGTACATCAGTACAGCATAAGTATATTGTTGTATATGTGGCTGTAATGGTCATTTTGAACGTGTGTGGTGGTTTAAACAGCCAGAATATACGTTTGTGTGTCCTCTGTTGCATATCTGTGCATCCCCATCACTCACGTTCACATATTGGCTCTGCGTGGCTCCATTGGCCTCTGTTTAAGCACTGCTGCACCGGCTCCCCCACCAGATAGAACCCAGGACTGCAAGAGAACTGCACCTTAGAGCCCGAACTCACAGCTTTACTGGATGAGCGCAGTTGAGGAACCGAAGCCTCCACCAGGGGGCAGTCTAAAAGACCAAAACGGTGGACAACACGTTACACTTTCTCACCACTACAACATATTTATTCATGGCACTGATTTTTGATATATTATTCTCAAAGTTTATAATTATTTATATGAGTTAGGTAGTTACATATAAGGATACATTTGATAAAATAAAAAATTTGGGTACTGTTGTTACTGTGTGATAGAAATATTAAGGAAAATTCACTACAAGGCCTGCAGTGTTTTGTTCTCCCATGCACACACATGATTGAATGATAATAATATATGACTTGACTTGATTCTTACCAGCACAGAAAATGCTCTTGCTGCTGGTCTTTACTCGGCCCGTGACCCCTCCTAAGAAGTCAGGCCATGCAAACACGTTCCCTTTCTGCAGATCACGTGGACAGCTACTGGCCAGAGACTTGATCTGAGAATAGAGCAGTTCTGAATTTTTATCTCTGTTCTCTGTTAAAGAGTAAGATTAAGGAATGTGTTTAAACTGTTACCTGCTGTGGTGTTAAAACATAGTTCCATATATTAAGCTGGCTAAGAGTGCCCACAAAGGACTCCACTGGATTGAAGCCATCTCCCCTCTGGTCCTGATCCTGTCCAAGTACCAGAGCACCCCCTCCTGTTTAAAAGTAAGTATAGAGCAAACATTTCAGTTTTCTGGACACATATTCTCTTTGAAGCACCATAAAGCAATAAAAGTGTCTTGAACTGAGTGTGAGAATTCTTTATTAGGTAAAAAGGTCAACCTGGTATAGTAGTGCCAACTGATAGTCCTTTCCCTCCATCTGAAGGGCTCCCATCAATATAAACTCTCCAATCACCATCCTTGCTGCGCCATGATACACCAATATGGTGCCAGAGGCCATCATTTACTGCTGGGCAGTCGGTGATCCGCTCCTTGCCATTAACATACAAGACCCACCTGAAAGTAAGAGAAACAAAAGGGAAGAGTAAAAGAGTAGAATTTAAGAAAAAAAAGAGTGACCGTTAAATAAGAGTAAGGTGTACTGTAGGTAAAGTGAACTTACATAATGTAAAAATGTTAAACAGGTCATAGCATGTATTTAATTAAGTTGCGTAAATGCAAATTTTGCAACTTTTAAACAAAACTCTCACCCATTATAGTCAATGAGGAGGAAGGCATTGTCACTTCCCTCCACAGCATAAGAGATGGGAGTTCCATACTTAATGGTGTCTGATGATCTCCTCCAAAATGTACATGTGATCTGTGTAAGTGATGGCATTGACCCATCCATCATCACGTAACCATGGATACCAGAACTTCAAACTCCAGATCAAAGGAGTAGGGCATTTCTGTTTGAAAAAAAAGGGGAAAAGACCACAGATGATATGTAATTATCAAGGAGTCATATTATACATTATATTTTATCAGTATATTTTTGGTCCCTGATCGTAATGTTACCAGAGCACTTGTAATGTTAATTAGGTTTTAACACAAAATACAATATACTTTATATATATATATATATATATATATATATATATTATATATATATATATATATATAATATATATATATATGTATATGTGTGTGTGTGTGTGTGTAAATTTAATATCATTTTTATTTATAAAAATAAATAATTCATAATTTTGTTATCATTGTTAACATTCATCTGTCCAAGTCCAAAGCATATGTTGTTGTAGATTAATTCTAATAAATTATCATTTTTGACTGGGGAGGAAGCTTTTGGATTCTGAAAGTTAGTTTGTCATCACAGTACATCAAACTTTATCTGAAAACATTTATGAAAAATAGACTCTGTATAGCAGGGTGTGAAAGTTAACACTCTACTGAATCTTTTTAAGTGCTTCTAGGACTTTTCCACAGTTTTCTGGGAACACCATCTAAATTAAAGTGACACAAAGTCCAAGTCACCTTTATTTGTATGGTGCTTTATACAATACTGGTTGTGTCAAGCAGCTTTACAGAGTAAAATAGGAAAATACAAAGACTATCTCTAACAAGCCTTTGTAAAACTTCTCTCTATGATGATGATTTTCCATTATTTTTTCATCTTTTTCCCTCTATACCTGTCTCACACCTGGTTCCGTTGAACCCAGGAGGGCATCGGCAGGGGAAAGTGGCCACTCCATCCACGCATGTCGCACCATTCAAACACAAATTCGGATCGCAGTCATCTACGTCCACCTGGCACAGTCTGCCTCTGTATCCATTCATACATTCACACCTGGTCACAAATGTGAGACAAAGTCTGTTATCTATCATATGTCAGTTGTAACAAATACAATACATTATAACCATCCTCCTAATGCATATGCATGATCAGTTTTCTACAAGGCTTCCTTGCTAACCTGAAATCATTGATAGCATCCACACATGTTCCTCCATTTAGACAGGGGTCGCCGTAGCACTCATCAACTTCAACCTCACAGTTGTCTCCAGTGAAGCCCTGAGAACATGTACAGAAATACCCACCCTCCAAATCTTTACAAACACCTCCGTTTATGACATGGGCTGGAAGCACACTCATTTATTTCCAACTCACAACGGGAACCTAGATGTAAATGACAAAGATATTCCTTGTAACTTGATTGGTGCGCTACAATTTATAGAAATAATATGAATGGCATTATATGTAAGTGAACAGGTGTAGCAGGGGTGAGGTGCTGACCTGTGAATCCATCTGGACAGCTACATGTAAAGTGATTCACTTCATCCACACAGAGTCCTTCATGCAAACATGGAGAAGAGTTGCACTCGTTCACCTCTGCCTCACACATCAAGCCCTTCCAGAGGCAAAAACACAACACAAGACACAAACCACACTCAAAAACATGTGGAACAGAATTTTACCTCACCACTTGTGACAATCAACAAGCAACCAATACTTCAATATTCCTGTTATTATTTATATTGCCACACTATCTATTAAACCTTAAGTCACATCACATGTCTGGGCAGATTTCTTTTACGATACACCAAAACGTATTATTATTTTAATGATGATGTCATTTAACACATTTTTATCAGTATAAAGGAAAAAGATTTTTCAACTTTTTTATGCATTTCCATTTCATCAATAATAGAACAGCACAAAAAGGTGGAACGTGGCTAATGTTGAATATTGTTACTTTAGATTCAAGTAAGCCGTTTACAAACTGTTTGAGATCATATTTCATTTTATTGTTTTGATTTATCTTCGTACTTTCAGTTGTTTTCTTTTAAATTTTTTGCCTTGCTTGCCACCTCGAACAAAACACCCCAGACACATACACAGCGTTGAAAGAAAAAAAACACTTCAATTAAATTCTCCATATCTAGGGCAGCCACATGCTTAATCAGGGCCATGTTTTAAATGAGGAGAGACAATGGCCTGAATGAAAAAGTGTTGTAAGTTCTGAGAATGAGAGCTTGTGTAGTTCCACTGCCAGACTCAAGAGATCAGAGACAGCTCAATCCATCACAATGGTTAGACTAAAGGAAAGTTTCAGAACCCTCAACAGTTAGGAATTTTGGGTTTAATTGCCTCAAACATTTCAATGGTAGGACTCGGCTTTTACAGTTACATTGGGATTCCCCAGCGTGAAGTTGAGATGATGTCAGACTATGTGAGTGGGCTTTCTCTTACCTACAAACCCAGGCTGACATTGACACTGGAAATCTCCCATGCCATCTCTGCACAAGCCACCATTTTGACAAGGAGCAGAATCACATTCATCAATGTCGCTCTCACACTTGGCTCCTGTAAGGGAATGAATGAGGAAAATGTTGCAAAAAGTGGGCAGTGATTCATCTCAACCACAGAGTCTAATCTTTCAAAATTATATAATGTAATACCAGACTAACTGCATTAAAGCAAACTTTAGTTGGCTCAGCTGAGCTGTCTGAAACACAACTTGAAACACATTGGCAGTAAATAGAACTACAAAAAGTATTAGAAAACAATACATAGGGCAACTATAAAGGTTGACAAAGATGTTTTCCAGAAGCCAACTGAACTTAACAGCTGGTTTTCCAATGTTACTTGTGAATTATGGCTACAGAACATGCCAAACCTGTGAATCCTGGAAACACAGGTGCAAAACCTATCCTACGCCGACTTCCTCACAAGTGCCTTGGTTTTGACACGGATTCAGGAGACATTCATGGAACATCTGCGAGAGAAATACCTACAATTTCAGCTATTTTA
Organism: Cyprinus carpio; assembly: GCF_018340385.1. NCBI lineage: Eukaryota > Metazoa > Chordata > Actinopteri > Cypriniformes > Cyprinidae > Cyprinus > Cyprinus carpio. Next base: position 789,717 of record NC_056603.1, on the reverse strand, counting down.
CTTTAGGCCCGCGGGGGGTGCTGTGACACCAACAAAAAAAGTAAGCCTCACTATTAACCAAAACCATATCTAAATGTAATTTCAGAATAGTAACATAGCAAAGCAATAGGAATCTTCAAAACAAAATGATACAAGAACTTCCTTTAGTATTATTTTAACAATAATAATAACTATTTAGTGGCAGTGGGATGTCATTTTGTTCGGTTCACACAAGTGAACTTTATAAACATTGATAAGCAGAATGACTTTGTGAAATGTTATTCGTGCTATCTTGCCGTAAAATAAGACATTTGGTATTTAGTATTTAATGCACAGGCATTCATAAATTTATAGGTATGACGTAAGCATCCAAATTCTTTTTAAGGTCACACATGTGATCCAAACACAACAAAGATTAATTTCCAGTTTTGGGTATCAACTACTGAGAGTGATAACTTACCTGGCTACTGGCTTGATAATCCTTTCTAACAACAACTTCTGGCGGGGCTGCAGTTTCACTTTCCTCTTTATAAGCAGGAACTAGAGCCAAAGCCTGAGTCAGAGCAAGAAAAAAGTCACAGGGCAAAGGAGGAGAAAGAAATTAGAAAATGAAATGGACAGAATAAGCACAACACACAACTAAAAAAAAAGAATATGTGAATAGAGAGAAATCCTTTGGTGGTCAAAACTGGAAACAATTTTCGCAGAGGCATTTCATCATCCTCATCTTTTCCAGGCACTGTTAGGCACTTTCTTTTTGCGCTGTGTGTACAGAGAATCAGATTCCAATATGTGCATTGGATTCTCATTGCAAATCGTTCACGGACACCTACCTAAACCGCCTGAAAATGACCTTTACATTCCTTGGTGAATGAATGAAGAAACCCGCTAACCACCATGGTCGCTTGGCACAAGGGCATCACACTTTATATACACATTAAAGGTTAAGTGTGTCATTTATTTATGTTTTTTACTACACAGGGCCGTTTAATGCTGAGATCTGATTGGCTGACGAACGCGCTCTGAAGGTGTGCAATTATTTTCCGGGAAATGCGCACAGTGAACGTAGGCAGCTCTCTCTTGACCGCATCATACAGTTTTCATATCATTTGTCATAGTTAACTGTAATAACGGAAATTTAGCATACTGTACCTATACAGTACCAGAACTAACAAAAAACTACAACATGACAGACGATTTTCCAAAAGTAATAGTGAATACAATACACTGACATTTCTCACTAGCGAGGTAATAACAGCGCTGTTTAGGAGACGCTGCTGCAGAACACCGTTTGAGGGACACACAGAGGTAGCCTAATTCACACAAGCTCTCTCTCTTCCTCTGCTGATCGCTTTCTTTTTCTCTGTGTGTCTCTGTCTCTCTCTCGCTCTCTTTTCTAATAACTTAATTAATAACTGCATTATAATGCTATCAACTGCTCAAGCCTCCATTACCAGCTTTAAAAATGAAGTTTTGGAACCAGGAAAAAAGGTGTTGGATGAGATGCGGAAGAAATAGTCCTACTCACAATAGTGATTTAAGTACAAAAACTGGACGAATCCCTTTGAATATATCATCTGATCAATGTCTTGAGGTGTGGTAACCGTAGTATAAGTGAAATAATTGACAGCGCGGTCCGGCTGTTTGAATTATTAGAAAAATATATGCTTGACACACCCCCCGAGGTGTAACGGCCAGACTAGCACAATGCAAGCACCGCCACGCCTCGGGTGTGCATTATTTTTCTAATAATTCAACGCTCCGTCTTTTTGTCGTCAGTTATTGATCCTTACAGAATTACTTCCTCTTACTAGATGCAAGCCTACCTATAATAGAGGGCTGTTTAGGGTCATGAGACCTTGACGAAGTGGAGAACAATTATTATTTTTTGAATTCTGGTTACTGGTCCCGCACTAGTGACGCAGAAATTTACATTCATAAAGCTATTCTGTATCGCAGCGGTGGCTCAGCTCTGGAACATACGACTACATCAAAAGTTGGGGTCCTTCAGATTTGAAAGAATATTAGATACTTTTATTAAAAAAACACATTAAATTAATAAAAGTTAGCTAGTAAAGTATTTCTAACGTTATAAGGATTTCTATTTAAATAAATGCTGTTCTTTTTGAACTTTGTTATTCACAACACAACTGTTTTCAAAACTGATAATAAGAATGTTGCTTGTGAGGGTCTACTAAATCAGGGCATATATGAATGATTTCTGAAGATCATGTGAGCACTGAAATACGGAGTATAATGACTGTCTGAAATTTCATCTTTGCCATCACAGGAATAAAATATTTTGTACACTTTATAATAACGTGCAGCGCTATTAATGCATTAGTTAAGCATTAGGCAACCGTTAATTTCATCATTTATAGAAGCATTACTAACATAATAGAGCAGTTTGATAAATACATGATATAATAATGCTTTATACTTGATTTAAAAGCATATCTTATAATGTATTTAATAATTTTTTTTTCATTACTTTATTAAGATCAATTTATCAGTTCTAATGAAGTATAGGGGACTTATTTATCGACCATCTCAGTTATTAAAGTAGTTGTCAGTGGTTGATAATATCACTTAGAAATGTAAGTAAATATGATTAATAAACCTATTTAAATTTGGCATTCATCATCTTAGTATTCAGACATATAGTTATAGTTCCTTAGAGTGTTAACTAAATGGTTTATTAACTGTATTCTACTGTATCTTTCATGGTTAACTTTCAGGTAGTTATACGAACAGATAGGTAGTTGTTTAGTTAACTAAAAAAAAAAAAAAAACCGCGCCCACCGGCGCCGGCCCCCAGGGCGCGCGAAGCGGCCACCGGGGCGGTCCGCGCGCACGCGGAGCCGTTTTCTGGGATCATGCATTTTATTTGGGGGCTGAGCAGGCTGTGAAGAATTTGGCTTTGCCATCATGAGATGAATGTTCAAACCAAGCTTTGTTTGCGTTGTAACATTTTGTATGAACATTTTTCTTTTATCAGCTGAAATCAAAGGCGCGCTACATTCACGCAGAGGCTTCAGTCTGTTGTGGAAAAGCAGAGTCTGACAACGAGCGAAAACGGGCAAAAATATCAGTGTGCGAATTACGGGAGTTTAATACGTATATCTACATAAATATGTGCCTTAGCCTACCACTGAAATTACCTTAGCAGTTGAATTATTTTCTAGAAAACCTCGCTTATTCAATAACGTGCATTTACTGCATGGATGGGGCAAGAACAAAGTATAAGCATTTAAAATGCATGTATACAGTTCAGTAGAAAGCTTACTCATTTTGACTTGCTGTAACTGCTGTTAAATTGAATGTAAGAAACAAACTGCCTGCTTAAATGACCACAATGTTAGAAACAACAACACCAAAATAAGAGCTTGTGCGATGAAAGTTGCGTTCATTACTATATAGCAACAGTCGGCTCATGAAGCGTTTTCTTTCAGAATTTTCATAGGATAAAAGTAAAAACTGTTGCATTTTAAGATGGTTTAAAAGCTATGTTTTCTGGTCCAATCAAATCAATGCACGAATTTCACTGTGGCGCTTCAGTGAAGGTACGATGTAGTTAAATGTCTAATAGCTATTTTACAATGACATAAATGACCAACAATATCCAGTGAACTGAACTGAATGTAGGCCTGTCATTTGTGATTCATGTAATTCATAGCCATGGCCTAAGTTAATTGAATGTGACGACCATAGCATTGTTCTGTTTTGCCATTTCAACATATTATGAATACAAATAAAATTGAATGGTGCATATTTTAAACAGTTCAGACTGATTACTTTAAAAAAAAAATATTATTCTTGTTCTTTTACTATTCTTTTAATTTATTCCCCTAAATCGATTTAATTCCTATATTTATTTAGTTCCTTTAAATAAATACCAGTACCATAGAGGTCTGGTCTTTATTTTCCTCAAAACAACTGGTCCCCCCAATGTTCTAGAGTAGACATTATTACGGCCTTGTTTGGTATAAATAAAAAACTTGGTTAAAAGAATCACCAGTGTAGAAACAATGATCCAGAGAAAGAAAACACAGAGGGAGGTTTTTACTATTCAGTAAAGAAAAAAAAAGTTTATTTTCTTGTGAAAGTTAATGATATTCTATGGTTCGCTATAGGCTGCCCACAAAAGCATGATATTGCTCTTTTTTCAGTGTACATATATCAACAACACCGCAATAAGTTGCATAGTTAAAATAGCAATATCTACAGTCTAAATTTCTAAACTGTATCCCACCCCTCCCCACCCCTCCACAAAAAAAAAAATTGCTCACCCATTATATCTGCCAGCCCACCCCTTCTACAGTGCTAAGAACTATATATTGTATTTTTGTTAAATAAATTAAATAATGGGAGTTTTTTGTGAGAACAAGAGACAAACATAGACAAGCGGTACTGAACAGCAGGAAAACAAAGGGAAATAAAATGACTGGAATAAATGGAGAGAAAAACATACTGGAGCACTGTTGGATGGCTTTGGCCTCTGCTATTGAGGGTGGTACCATAAAAAGGGCAAGAGAGACAGTAGGAACGGCCCTCCTCAGGCTGAGTAATAATCTCTCTGGGACATGTGGGTAACATGGAACTAGACCACCTGTCCGCGAGAAATGCCCAGGGGAACATGGTACTGGAAAGGACAGGAGAGAAAGAGAAACCAAAATGTTTTTAAAAACTGCAAATGGTAATTTTCTAATAAATCTAGCTTTTATGTTTATCTTATGTGTTTAAGTAATTCATAGGTATGTTTTAGTAATAATTCTTCAGATTGTTACACATCTCACCACCGCACTCATTGATATCCAGAGCCCCTCTATTGACAGTGGTCGTGGTGGAAGGGCAGAGAGCAGACAGACCTGAGGCGAAATCTGGCTGGTATTCCCCTAAAGGACAGGACTCACAGGTCAACCCGGTTAATGATGAGCTGCCAGGCTGGCACTGCGCTGGAAACATGCACACACACACACTCCACAGAGACACACTTAGACATCGGATCTATAGTATAAGCAGCTTTCTACTGGAATGGAATGGAGTGATCAGTAGATTTTATGAACAAACATACAGACAGGTCATTTTAGATCAATGAATAAAGGTGACTGATTACCTTTGCACTCTGCCAGGTTCTGCGGGAATGGAGGTGCAGAGTGGAGAAGCCATCTGGGCACGACTTACACTCCATCTGACCCTCCCCTCATCCTGATATGACCCTCTCAACAGCTCTCCCACACTTGCCATACTCCAGGGGAATGTAATGTCCCTACTGGGCATTGCACTCTGGTTAAAAATGCTCCAACAGAGATGTCAAAAAGGTGTTAGTTCCCAATTCATATGCAACTGGCTGGCACTTTTTGTGGCATACTTGCAGTTAATTTGTAGACTAAATAGTTTGCCACAAGTATACGTCCAGGCGTTTGCAGCTCTTCACCTAATCCATAAATGCTTATTACTCCGGAATCTATATCAGCACATTTTTACCCCTGAATATATAAGATGTGCCCCTTACTGAATAATGCATATTAACATGTATGTTTCATTTTTAAACTCACCACACACCCTGCCTTTGAGAACAGACCCTGGCCCGGCAGTACAGCGTTGCCTTTTTTACTTTCCAAGGTTTAGAGGTCTGCTTGATGTATCTCTGATGACACATGGAAGGTAGAGAATGGTTGCTTTGCTCATTGTCCGCTTAATTCGATTGGTCAGGTGCTCAAGTGCCCTCAATAAGCGTCTTTGATTGACTATTTCCGCCGAATCGTTCCTCGACAAGGGCAGTGGGATGCTTGCTGGGAAGAAGGAATGGTGTTGGGAGAAGTTACGCAACTAGCTTTGGATGTAAAACATTTTTTTCATCACTGGTTTTTACCTGTGATGTTGAAATGGATTTGTATCTTTTGCTCTCTGGTAGGGCCAGTGATTTTTCTATGTCGTTTGGTCCTCATGGAATAGCCATGCTGTGATGAGCCATCTTGCTGCAAGTGGTGCTCTGGAGCAAAACCAGTGTCAAAATATGCATAGTCCTGACCATTCTGAGAGCCCCAATTACTGCCCCAGCCTCAGGACCTGAGGAGAAGAAAAAGAATTTACAGTTTATGATAAAAAAAATCTATAAGAAAATAATTTAAAAATAAATGTAAGAAAAAACTAGATAGTTGAATTGTTTGAAAAAAGGTGCTCATACAGTATTTGGAGGAAAAACTTTTTCAAATCATCCTATCAACGCAAATTTTTATTTATTTAATTTATTTTCATTTCAGTTATTAATTAATTTAGTAATCTTCATTGTACATTAATGTTTTTAAAATTTAAAGTTTTTTTATTTTTTATTTCAGCTTGATTTCAATTACTAAAAACAATTTTAATAGTTTTATTTTTAGTTAACAATAATAATCCTGTCAGGTGAAAAGAATTAGCATGCCATTATTTACCAATAGCAAATCCGTTGGGATAATCATAGTTATACTCCAGGCACTGTCCAGGTAAAGTCATTTCCAGTTTGCAGGTGACATCATCTCCACTGCAGATTTTAGGGACCTATGGTATTATGATTATTTAAAAAAAATTAAGAAAAAGAAGAAAAAAAAACAAGATACAATTCAAGTCATGTGGCCATAGTATATGTACATGTCTATATACTTGTGTGTCAGATCTCACCATATCTTTAAGAACAGTTGAAAACTCCCCTGTGAAGGACTTTAGCAAGTCAAGATCATCACAGTATGCTTTAAACAACATCTCAAAGGGCTTAAAGCCATTGTTTGCAATTCTGTTCTCTGTAAATGTGAGATACATAGGAGACACATACATAAACAAAAATTTTTTCTGTCTAGTGTGTAAGACAGTATATGCATGAGTCTGTAAGTGCGAAATTACGAAAAGTAGAGGCAAAATTAAAGACAAATGTTGCGTAAGAGTAAAGCAATACTCACGGGGAGCAATCAGGTCTGTCTGGTGAACGGGGAGGCTCCCAGATTCCATTATTGGCACAAAATAGCTGTGCACGGCATCCTGGGTGAGACTGTAACCTTGTCTGCATATCAGAGAGCAGTTTGTTCCCTCCTCTGTCTTGGCACATGAGAAATCCCCATTCACTGGCACAAATGGCTTCTCACAGGGTTGAACCTGAGGCCAGAAACAGCACCATAGAATTGACTTTATTTAAATAGGAACAGCATAATCTGGGAAAATTCACAGCATTTAGCATAACTTGCCAGGGACAGATTCAAGTCAGATTATAGCAGAGTACACAGAGTACACTGTAGCATGCATTCTTGAGGAATGACATTTCTTAGTCAACAATAAGGCCTCCACGCTGACATACAGTACCTTGTACAGTAATGATGATGAGTTCACAGAATACGATTGTTTCCAGAAGAGGGTCTGTGGCTGTATAGTACACTAAAGTTTCTCCAACAGGAAATACATCTCCAGATGAGTGAATACTAGAGATATTCAAATAGGCTCCTGAGAAGAAAAAATAAAAAATAAATGACTTCATACAGGCTAGGAAACAGCAAAACTATTACAAAGACTACCATTCAAAAGTTTGGGGCCAGTAAGATTTTATATATAAAAAAAAAATTATACTTTACCATGGACACATTAAATTGACCAACAACAACCTTGTTAACAATAAGAAATTTCTCTTACACACCAGAACAGCATATTAGAATGATTTCTGCAGGATCATGCAACACTCGACCAGTGAAATGGCTTTGTGAATTCAGCTTTTTACCATCACAGAATTTTTTAAATTGTAAAATATATTAAATAGAACCTTTTTTTTTAAAAAATTGTAATTAAAATTCACAGTAACAGACTTAAACAAATCTTACTGACCACAAACATATCATTATTTTGTATATTTCTCTCTTTCAAAAACATTAAAACACAATACTGACCCCCAACTTTGGTACAGTAGTGTACACTACATGTAATGTTATATAAAAGTATGAGGACATCAATATGTGCATGTATACAAACAAACAAACAAACAAAAAACATTTGTATTAATCTGTCTTTTTACAGCTACAACAGCTTACACAGTTCTGGGAAGGCTTTCTACTAGATTTTGGAACATGGCTGCATGATTTGTTCCCCATTCCAGACCTAAGCGTGTGATTTCATCCCAAAGCTGTTCAGTTGAGGCCAGGTCTGGAGCCTTTGTGCAGGCCAGGAATTCTTACACCAGACTCAGATATCAGTTTCTCTGCGGACTTTGCTTTGTGCAATGGGGTATCTCATCATGCTTGAGCAGAAAAGTGCCTTCCTCAAAATGTTGCAGCAAATTTAGAAACTACACTATTCAAAATAGGAACATCACTGTGAATTGTAAGCATTAAGGTCAGTCTTCACTGGAGTTACTAAGATACCTAAATGCAAGTAATTAGATAGGGGTGTACGCATACTATTACCGTGTATAGTATATACTCCTTCATCTGTCTGCAATATCGCAGGTCGCTTCAGTTGTGCAATCTGGTAGCCAATGATGTAACAGGGAGCAATCTAAGGAATCACAAGGACTTATATGGTGCAACCACAAAGTCCTACAAGTGTGATATGCTACTGTACTACCTCACACACACGAGGCCTGGGAATAACAGGCCATGTGATGCCAGGGAAAGTAACTGCAAGATTGTTTAATGACACAGAACTAAGGGTGCTACACTGTGGTCAGACAACAGAGTCTTTCAAGGATCATATAAACTTCACACACTCAAAGACACACACACGTATTTGCATGCATAGCAGTACCCACAGCTCTAATGAAACCCTCATACAAATATCCACTATAATGGGTTTTTTTGACCACTGGGGCGCTTGTTGACGATCCATGCACACTGCTTTAACATCAGCATGTTTTGTTTTTCCATGCCCACACACCCTGGCCACAGGTTTATTTTAGATACATGAACAAAACTCCCTCCAAAACCCGGCAGACCCAGACATTTGTCAGACAGTTTGGAATAGCCCTGGAACTTCTCTCTGGAAAAGTGTGTGTGTGTCTGTGTATTCATGTCTGAACTGGTTAAGAACAAAATGAATTATCTTTTGCGGAATCTGCAGTGCATGTGCATTTGCACAAATAATTTATCTTGTTTTATCCCAACACAACCACTGTGGTTAACTCCATACTCCATAATCACTGTGTCATAAACTTAATTTCTTTCTTTGATCACTGTATTTGCAGTTATAGTATAAAACTAAAGTCATTTCACCTGTCCAAGACCAAAATCCAGATTCCAATCCTTATCGCTGCTTTAAGGAGCCAAATCAATAAATATTTTTTGGAGGAAAACATTTCCTTCACAGAGTTTAAAATGTTCATAAATCAAACCATTTTCATTCCCTGCTGCTACGAAAAGTTCATTCAACCACATTCAACCTCCACAGGTGTCCTGAGTCGAAGCCTCTCTGTGATGGTTCTACCAAACGTCAATTCCTGAAGATTAATTTTCTCACGCACCAGATACAAGGTCATTCAAGAAAGGCCTACAATTTCCTGGACCCGTTTCATATTTTATCTGAACATAAAATAAAGTATAAACATGGCCTAACAATTAACATTGTGACTCTTTTTGCTGTCTATATTTATAACAACAGCAAAAGATCATGTTAAATTGCAGCAGCAGACACCCTGTAGGAAGATAAGGTATTTTTGTGCATAAATAGCATTTTTTGTGTATATGAATTAATAGATACACTAATAGTTAGATGACTGGCTGTAATCAGTGAGCAAGATTAGTCATCTTCAGTCTTGGTTGCTAGTAAACAATAATTACCGTAATTGACATCATTACAATGCCTAATAATTTGTCGAGTTACAGATGGCAGTCAATAAGGCAATTAATAGCAACATTATTAAATAGCTTTTATGTCAAAACAGGAGAGGCACAGGGCAGTGTCTGAGTGGACTCTGCAGTGTCTCACAAATACCACCAAAAACTTCCAGTGGATCATAATTAATGATTTTTTTTATTCTTTTTTTTTTTAAACACTTTTTTACTTTTTCACTCTCTTATAAATGAAACTTATATTTACCAGAATTGTCTGAAAACTGAGGTTCTTCCCAGTATACTGCAGTTTTCTTCCCAGTGGCCTTAACGGTGGGTGGAGATCTGCATCTGTCAATCAAAGGGGGTTCCGTATCTAAGGAACAAAGTAATATTGCAAAAGGTTGAACATCGTATAACATATTAATTTTTTCAAAACAACACTACATTTAAATATGACCAGAGCTGGGCAGATTACTTACAAATTGTAGTCCATTACATGTACAAAAATTCACAAAATGCACAAATAAGAAAAAAAAATCCTAAAAAAATAAAAAAACACAAAAAAAACAAAAAACAATATTGTACCATACTGATATAAAAATATAATATATATATATATATATATATATATATATATATATATATATATATATATATATATATATATATATTCCATTCATTGTTATTAAATTGCATGAAGTGCATTAAAACATTACATTCTGTCATGGTTTCCCAAACTGGGGTTCGTAAAGGAAATGAAGGGGGTTTTTGAGTTTAATGACAAGCCATTACCAAGCATAAAAATGTAAAATTAAAATGACTCATTTTAAAATGACATCAATCAAAATAAAACACTTACTAAAAAAATTAATTAAATATTCTATTTGTTTACCTGCCTGTCATGTGACACACATCAGAGATGTGATACTTAATTATTCAAATATTTATTTTAAAAATCTCAGGGTACTCTTCAAGTAAATATATTATGTGATAGAGGTTCAGATGACATTACATGTCAAAAAGAAATAACACATGAATTTGTGCATTTTTAATGTGTTTTGAAAGACAAAGCCTCCCCAAATGATAATGTTAAAACACTTCTGCTTCCATTTTTTGTTTTTTTATTCTTTTTTTTTTTAAACACTTTTTTACTTTTCACTCTCTTATAATTAAACTTATATTTACCAGAATTGTCCTGGGCACAACTGAAATGGACGTATTCTTACCACAAGTTACTGGCAGTTTTTTTCCCAGTGCCTTACGTGGGTGGAGACTGCATCTGTCCAGTCAAAGGGGGTTCTCGTAGCTAAGGAACAAAAGTAATATGCCAAAAGGTTTGAACATCGTATAACATACTCCTTTTTTTCAAACAACCTACATTTACATTATGACCAGAGCTGGGCAGATACTTTACAAACGTAATCCTTACTTACACATTTTAGGTGATATAATCGGACTACTGCTTATTACTTTTGACCTAACTCATTTATCACATGATTGATAATATGGTACCATACTGCTATAAAAATATAATATATAATATATATATATATATATATATATAGATATCTATAAGATATATATATATATATATTCCATATCATTGTTATTAAGCATGAAGTGTCATTACCATACAATTCTGTCATGGTTTCCCAAACTGGGGTTCGTAAAGGAAATGAAGGGGGTTTTTGAGTTTAATGACAAGCTAATAATTTAAGAATAAAAATTTAAAATTACTCATTTTAAAATGATATCAATCAAAATAAAACACTTACTTAAAAAAGATTAAATATTTTATTTGTTTACCTGCCTGTCATGTGACACATCAGAGATGTGATACTTAATTATTCAAATATTTATTTTAAAATGGGGCACTTCAAGTAAATATATTAAGTGATAGATGTTCAGATGACATTACATGTCAAAAAGAAATAACATGAATTTGTGCACAAAAACCTCCCAAAAAAAAAAAAACATAAAGTATGATAATGTTAAAACACTTCTTAAGCCTGATATTATTTTTGTAAATCAGTTGTCAAAGGCTGTGTCACCTGACTATTGACTGGTCTTTGTGTGAATGTCCACAAAACTGGAAGACTTTCTGTGTGTATATAAGCGGCAGGCTATTTTAAAAAGTAACATTTAAAATATGTAAAAGAGGAATTAGGGAGAATCAATAAATTATGAATTATTTATTGCCATTGTGTGAATATGTAATCATGTAAATAATATGTAATCATCAATATAAGAGTGATTCGTTGGATTTTAAAATGTAATTTAATCTAATTGAGCGTACCGGTAATTTAATTTTTTAATCTGATTATGTAATCCAGATTACATGTAATCGGTTTCTACCAAGCTCTGAATATGACCATGTAAATTACTATGAGTTGTAGATGGAATCCAACCTCACCAACTACAGTAACAGTGAAAGAGCAGTTGGCCTTGTTTCCTGTGCGGTCGGTTGCTGTGTATGTTATGAACTCAGTTCCTACAGGAAAAGGCTGCAAGGGGTTTAGAACAGGGGTCAACTGCACCACAACCTGAGGAAGCAAGCGCCAAAACCTCATTTTAACAACTAAAATACACAAAAACTGATACTTTGATTCAAAAAAGAAAAAAAAAAGTGAAAAGAGAAAAAATTAGAGAGCTGATGTAAAACTCACATCATCTCCGAATTGTCCCCAAGCCTGGGTGTGGCAATCAAACTGAGTGCTGCCTCTGATGTACATCTGTCTCTTGATGACATCACTGGGACCACTGAACTCCAGGGAGGGGTCTATATCTACAGAGGAGGAAAAAAAAGTTCAGGATTAACATAGTCTCGCCATAACGTCAACCCCATTACCAATACTGATTCCAATTACGTGATTTGTTAAAACAAGGCCATAATGATGTACACTTCACTTAACCTCAAGCTATCTCATCTTTTTAATCTTATGCTCTATGTAAAACTCTATAATGTAAACAAAAGATTTCAGCCCTTTTGGCGCTTGATTGGCCCCTGGTTGTATTGTGGGCGTAATGTCCACTGCAAACAAGTCTAGCTCTTGTAAATCATCATTTGTTTAACAAACGTCAAAGTATTGTTGTTTTTAAAAGACCCTAAATACCATAAAAGGGACAGAGTTAATCTAAAAAAGGAAACCCTCATCTTGAAACACCTTAGTTGTTCCAAAACTGTAGGATAATGTCTTTTATGGACAAAAAGAATACCTACATACATACACACAGTATACTACTGTAATTTATATATTATATATATGTTCTACTATGAAAGGTCATTGGTAAAGGTTCGAACACTCGTCTAAAGATATCCTTTTTGTAGTTAGCAAAAGAAAGAATGCCATGAAGGTTTGGTAACAACATTTGAACGAAAGGGGGGTTACGATGATGACAATTATCTTGGTTGGCTTGTGGAAACTTTTTTAATTTAAAAGAAATTTACTTCTGGAAAAGCATAAGTTCTACAGATCAAAACTTCAGGCCATTTTGGGATTTACAACCACAGCACGTGTTACAAGTTTTTGGCAAAAAGGAACACACACCAGCCTCTTTTCCATCGATTTTCCGCCTGTCACAAGTAGCATCAGATTAGCACAGCACATAGCAAACAGATTACAAAAACAAAAAACAAAAAAACCTTTTACACGCTTTCTACTACCATAGACAGGACAACAACTCTAATAAAAAGTCCATTCTGTCAGTGAAAAAATGTTTAAGAGTATATAGATATTTTTACTTTGGAATATAAAGACAAAAAAAAAAAAAAAAATGCTGATTGAATTTTGGGTCACTTGTATAGGAAAAGACCAGTGTTGAACATGCTTGCTAAACATCATTTGTGTTCCTGTGAAACAGATGAAGTGAAACAGGTTTGAAAACATTTCCTGGCAAATAAATGAATTTTGGGTGAAATCTACATTTCTAGATTCATGTTGAGAAGTATTTGTTGCTGCAGTAATATGACCTATATTTAAACGACGGTGTATGAATTATCATCCATGCAGCTACAGAGTATAAACCGACGCCGTACTCACGTAGCATGCACTCTCCCTCCAAAACCAAACAACAAATGGTACAAGGAAGAGGGGCCAGAAAAGAGAAACAGAACATGAAAAAGAAGAATGATGTTTCCCTCACCGCACAATCGTTCAAACCCCATTGTCAGTTCTTTAATGATAGACTCTAGATTACCTTGTGAAGTCATTTGTTAGGTGATTGCTGCCATCGAGGAACATGAATGACATATTATCACATCCAGATACTTGGAGTAGAGCTATTAAGCACCACCGCCTCTGCTGTCCCTCCAGCTAACAAATAATTCATCATAGCTAGAGGTCCTTAGACGAGATCTGGATAGATTGCAAAGACACTTTATGTCGTCCTGCCCTAATCTCTATAGACAGGCCTGAGCCACAAAATCACTACATACAGAAAACCATTCTCTACTCTCACCAGTAATAGTTCTTAGAGGTTCAAGACTGAAAGCACAAAAAACTAATTGATCACACCTGGTTGGTTCGTTCCAGGCTTTGGAGGGGCCAGATTGGAGTTTTATAGTCCCATGGAATCGCTGAGAATTTTTCAACAGTGCAACTTTATTTGATGACGCTCTTCCACTTATTCTGTTCTTCATCTGAGCTTACAAGGTTCTGCCCAGCAACAAATTTAATGCACCTGTTTTCCTGGCACGCACCCGTCGTGTCGCGAATGCAGCACATGAATATTACGGCAGAACAAGAGGGAATGTATTCGGCGACCAAATGTAGTAGACTGTTATATGCCCAGGGACACACAAACCATACTGTGTATAATGTCATTATAATCAGCGAAACAGAAAGACAAAGGTCCTGTAAGGCTGCTATGGAGATGTCACTCCAGTTTCCAGAAGGCAAGACATTCTTGTGACATTGCAGAGTTACCAATGATGCCATACACCACGGGGGACAGGTTAACTTACACAATGTCCTCCGGTCTCTGAAGACTCGTCAATTCCTCACCACAGGTAGGAGGAGGGAGAACCGCCGGATATGCTTAAAGAGTAGTACAATTGGAGGAGCAGCGGTACCTCTTAGAAAGAGAGGAAAGAAAAGGAAAACCAGTAACAACATAAACATACAAAGCAGGTTCACACAAAGAGATTAATCAGATGAATGAGAGAGAGAGAGCGAGAGAGAAGCCAGAGAACGAGAGAGAGAGATGCAAAAATATCTCAAGAAAGGGAAATGTAACAGCGGTTGTTGACCACACTGTTTGAAATTTGGAAACAACCTCAACACACACACATACATAAGTGTGACATCTGACTCTGTACTGCCAAAGTGATGTGCACAGAGAGAAATAAATAGAATGAATTACAATGAAGTCAAGAAAACACAGTCATACAACCAAATTGACAAAGGGAATTCCTGGAAAATCAGTCCAAACAATCCAACTACAAAGATCGAAGAAATCGAGAAGAGTTAAAGCAATGCTGACTGACAGTCAGTGGAGGGATGGACAGACTAGAACATCATAGTTACTCAAGATGGAAGTTGATAAAAGATATAAAAGTGTATTTTGACTGGCCATGCTCACAGATGCCTTTTGCTTTTATATAAGAAGCCAAGCATAAGGTGTCTATAGGTTTGTGGGTAAAAACTAGTAGGTTTGTGGGTAAAGAGTGGCTGTCCCAGATTATAGTGTGTGTGTGTGTGTGTGTGTGTGTTTATGTCTGATGAAGCACTGAGACTGAGACAATGAAAAAACAACCCACAAAATAGTTACAATTATGCATTTAGATACTTCAGACTGATTAACTGACTTGTGGAGATTAGAGACATAGTTATAAAAACAAAGTTTACGCCTTCTTGTGGGATTGCATGGTCTCAGCGCATAAGATGTTTTTTCCCGATCATTTCTACAGATTCTAAAACTACACAAAACTATATGTGACTACAGTTTGAATCTGGCATGACGATTACTCTTGCTGTGAACTGATTCTGCACAATTTTCCGTTAAACAGAGTTTTCATTTTCAGATATAATAATCACACTCAAATAAAAGCCGTTGTATACAATTCAACTACACAAAGGTAGTTTTCATAAAAACTTGTCTTGAGAGATTTATTTAAACATGCATATATAATAAACCGTAGTTAAGTCTCCCTTAATGTTTTTTTAATAGTTACATTATGAAATGCGAACACTGATTAACTTTACTAAATTAAATGAAATGTTAATTTACATTGTTCACACAAAGCCGTTTTTCTTTTCTTCGCTGAAACGCTTGATTGAGCAATTACATGAGACAAGATACATTCCGTAAGCTGTACTTTTTTTTAACATACTTTCTGATGTTCATTTGTTTGTTTTATGCTATAACTTGTATTAAACTACGCTCCGCTTCTGCCGTTAAACTGAAGCTGCTACAGCAATCTGTCGCTCCACTTAAGAGTGTCAAAATAGCATTTATTGTTTGAATATTGTGATAAAATATACAAGATTTGAAAGCCGATGTTTTACTTCAGAAGGCAACAAAGCACAAAGCTCTTGTGCTAATTGATCAGAGGTGCATTACAAATGTTTTGTGAAGGAAAACTGCGCCCTGGTAACCCTGTCTTGAACTAAGGGTGGTCCATAGTGTAAAATAGAGCTATGCTAACGCTAAGGCACGCGCTATTATTTCTAAAACTGCCAGTCTGTAGTCCCTTCATGAATCTGTTTTCTGTTGAGGTAGGTCATTACAATGTAGGTTTTTCAGTTTTTACATCAATTTACAGTCATTTTATCCCCTACATAAACAGAGATGGGACACAAATAGAGCTGGGAAATCTTACCCACATCACAGTGGTCCACTCCACTCCGAGCTGGCCAGGACAGTGAGTCTGCCTCTGCCCTGTAGTCTATAGCCGCCCCGTTCACAGCGCACTAAACACCCAGTCTGTGGGGTAATTGCTCACTGCAGTTCAGTACCCCATGACGCTGAGGAGAGAGATCTGGGCAAGCCAACTATGGGAAAATACCACACACACCAGACAGGGGTTAGAGCATCGATAGAAACTTCATGTATTGGACAAACTTTAATGATTCCGGAACAACACGAGCTAAATGGACAACTGGGGAGAAACAAAATGGGATTACATACTAGAGGAGAAGAAAGATTTTACATAAATGAGAAGGAAAAAAAAAGAAAAGCTCAAGAGAAGAGGGTGGCTGGTAGCTAAATAAACCGTAGTTAAGCTCCCTTTAATGATTTAATAGCTAAATTATGAAATGTGAACACTGGATAACTTACTAAATTAAATGAAATGTTAAGTGACATTGTTCACAATCTGTTTTTCTTTCTTTCGGTTGAAATGCTGATTGAGCAATTACATGATACATGATACATTCCGGTAAGCTGTACTTTTTCTTTTAACATGCGCTCCAGTTAAACTGACCACATTTAAAAGAGTGTCAAAACCTGTCAAGGCGTTCCACTCTGCCGGTTAAACTGAAGCTGCTACTGCAATCTGTCGTTCCACGTTTAAGAGTGTCAAAACAGCATTTACTGTTTGAATATTGTGATAAAATATACAGGATTTGAAAGCTGAGGCTTTGTTTCAGAAGTAACAAAGCACAAAGCTCTTTGTGATAACTGGATTAGAGGCACATTACAAATGTTTTGTGAAGGGAAAACTGCGGCCCTGGCAACCCTGTTTTGAACTATGGGTGGTCCATAGTGTAAAATAGAGCTTGCGTTAACTGTGCTGCGTTAATGCGTTATTATTTCTTAAAACTGTACAGTCCGTAGTCCCTTCATGAATCTGTTTTCTGTTAAGGTAGGTCATTTCAATGTAGGTTTTTCAGTTTTGACATCAATTTGCAGCCATTTTATCCCCACATAAACACATGCACACAAATAGAGCTGAAATCTTACCGACACACCGGGGCTGTGGTCCACTCCACTGCGAGTTGGCCAGACAGGTGAGTCTGGCTCTGCCCCAGTAGTCTATAGCCCTGTTCACAGCGATCAAACACTCCAGCCCAGGTGGTCTGCTCACTGCGGTGCCCAGTACCCCCGGCGACGCTGGAGGAGAGAGATCTGGGCAAGCGTGAACTATGGGAAAATACCACACACACCAGACAGGGGTTAGAGCATCGCATAGAAGGTTTGGTCCTATGTTATTAAAACTTTGCTGTATTGGACAAACTTTAATGATTCCATGGAACAACACTGAGCTACAATGGACAGCTGGGAGAAACAAAAATGGCTCATACTAGGAGCGAGAAGAAAGATTTTAAGAGCAAAATGAGAAAGGAAAAAAAGAAAAAGCCTCGACAGCAGAAGAGGGTGGCTGGTAGCTAAATCTGTGGTTAGGACGTGTGAAGACTGGGAATTTATCCCAACATGAAGAAAAAACCAAACATTGTTATTTCATGCCTGATGTCAAAAGAAGAATGAACCGCTTAACAGGTCAAGGGCCTTGCATACATGCATCTGGCATGAGTGTGATAGGTGCATATACTATTTGTAATTCAGTGTGTTCAAGTGTGAACTCACGCAATAGTTTTCCAAACATTAGAGTTTACTTTCCAGCTATCTAAAACACACATGAACTCAGAGACGCTGCAGGCCTGACAGGGCCAGAGAAATGCGTTTATGTAGCCCCTCTGCACACATGTCAGAAAACTCCACAGGCATAAAGCAGTATTTTAGCATTTTTCTAGGGGGTGATTAACCATATGGGTTGACAGGAAAGCCGCTTTGAGCTTAACTAATTCACTTGTGTACACGAAACTGACACTAAAACCAATGGTTTTTCTGCCTGAAATGGAATTAGAGGCAAAAAATAACAAACAAGGACCAGGGAGGGGGCAAGCTAATCGCGCGGAAGGGTGAAAAAAAAAAGAAAGAACAAAAAAAAAAAGAATAAATCTAAGTTGTAGTCCTCTCTCACTCTTTCCAGGACCCGTAATGGCAGAAGTCCAGGCCGTGCTCCCTCTGCAGCTCGGCTGAACTGCCGGCCGTTTCCCATCTGGCTGACAGAGTCTGATTCCATCTCCCTGCAGGTCAAAGCCTGGGAGACAGCGCACCCCACATGCAGAGTTAAACTGATTATTACACACATTCTGGATGAAGAAACCATTCTCTGGGGGAGAGAGAACTGGACAGACCACAGCTGCAGTAGGGAGAACAAAAGCATTAGTTTTTGAAAAGAGCACACATACAGACACATATCTATAAACATAAATGTTAGCAGACGTATGTTTACAGAAATAAAGCAGAGAGGATCAGCACCTTGGCATGTGTTGTTGTGTGGTCTGTAGCCTTCCGTACACACACAGTCTGATCCATCTATACTCCCAGGTCTGGATGTGTGATGAGGGTCGGGGCAGGGAAGGCAAGTACTCACACCTCCAGAAACTGCTTCAGGTTTATATGTACCAGATGGACAAGCTGAGAAAGAAAGAGAAGTGAAAGAAAAGGGTAAAAAAGAGAGCTTGATAGCAATGAATTCATGAAATGGAAATGTTACATGTTACTTAAGTGAAAGACTCCCCAACACTAGCTTTCCATTGCTTAAATACAGTATGTTTTGGAGGTTAAGACAGGATTCGTTAAATTCCTAGAGTATTTCTCAGGCTATTTAGAAGTAACTGATGTGTTTTTCACTGGAACAATTTTGGCTGAAACACTTTAAAACCTCCCCACATAAGCTCATGTAAAATATCAAAGACAATTCACTTGTGGAAGGAGAAACAGCCCAGACACTCTTTATCAATAGCTGCTCTGTACAAGCCAGCCAGACATCTTAACTTTGTCAAAAAACCCACTATGTTCGGACCTCAGTTTGAGATTAAATTACCGTAAAAGGACATGTCACGGGGTGACGAAAGAGAAGCGGAACTAAGTCCCGTTGGAATTGTGTTCCCCCCGGCTTTTTGTACTAGCAAAAGAAAAGAATGCCATGAAGGCTTGGTAATGACATAAGGTGAGTAAATGATGACAATTATCTTTGTTGTGAACTTTTTTAATTTAAAGAAATTTTGCTTCTGAAAGCATAAGTTCTACAGATCAAACTTCAGCATTTTTGGATTTTTACAACCACAGATCGCAGTTAAAGTTTTTGGCAAAAGGAACACCACAGCTCTCTTTTCTCTGTTCTCTAGTCACATAGCACAGATTAAAAAACAAACAAACAAACAAAAAAAAACTTCACATTTCTACTACATAGACAGCCACACTCTAATAAAAGTCCATCTTGGTCAGTGACAAATGTTTAAGAGTATATATATTATTTTTACTTGGAAATATAAAGACAAAAATGCTGATTTAATTTTTGGTTCATTGTATAGAAAGACCAGTGTGAACATGCTGCTAAACATCATTTATGTTCCTTGAAACAGATAAAGTGAAACAGGTTTGAAACATACAGGCAAATAAATGAATTTTGGGTGAAATCTACTCATGTTGAGAAGTATTTGTTGCTGCAGTAATATGACCTATATTAAAGAGGTGTATAATTATCACATGCAGCTCAGAGTATAACATCCTTATCACGTAGTCTGGCATCCTCCTCCAAACCAAACAAATGGTACAGTATTAGGGGCCAAAGAGAACAGAAATGAAAGAAGATGATTACCTCAGCATCGCTCCAAACCCATATGTTCATTCCTTTAATGATACTTAATTTCTAGATTCCTGTAGTCATTTGTTGGTGTTAAGCTGCATCGAGGAACATTGGATCGATTCATTATTATCACATCCAACTTGGAGTAGAGCTTATTAATCACACAGCTTCTCCTGGCTATTCCTCTGCTAAACAACAAATAATTCATCATTATATTAATAGGTCTTAGAAAGAATCTGGATCAGATGCAAACATTCTATTCCTCCTGCCCCTAATCTCTATAGACACTGCTGAGCCACAAACTCACATAAATACAGAAACACCATTCTCTACTCTCACCAGTAAATCTTAGAGGTTCAAGATCAAAGCCAAAACTAATTGATCCCTTGTTTGGTTCCAGCTTGAGGGGCAGTTTGAGTTTTATGATCTGAACTTTTTAGATTTATACAACAGCAACTTTTATTTGATGATCTTCCACTTTATTCTCTTCTTCATCATCTTAAAGGTTCTGCAGCAACAAATTTAATGCACCTGTGTTTACTGGCAGCACCTCTAAACCGAATGCAGCACATGATATTACAGAACCAAGAGGGATGTTTCAGCCACATGTGTAGATGTTATATGCATTAGGACACACAAAACATACTGTTGTATGTCATTATAATCAACAAACAGAAAACAAATCACCTGTACAGGCTAAGCTTATGTAGATTAAGTCACTCCAGTTTGCAGAAGGCAGACATCTGACTTCAGAGTTACCAATGAGACCTCATAACCACGGGGACAGGTTAACTTATTACCAATGCTTCCGGGTCCTGACCTCATTCTCCCACAGGTAGAGGAGACAGACGATATGCTTCAAAGTAACAATTGAGGACAGCTGCATTCTTGTGAAAGAGAGAAAGAAAGGAACACAGTAAAACATAAACAACAAGCATGTTCCACAAAAGATAAATCAGATGAATGAGAGAGAGAGAGAGAGAGAGAGAGAGAGAGAGAGATGCAAAAATATCTCAAGAAAGGGAAATGTAACAGCGGTTGTTGACCACACTGTTTGAAATTCTTTGAAACAACTCAACACACACATACATAAGTGTGACATCTGATCACCCTGTACTGCCAAAGTGATGCACGAGAGAAATAAATAGAATGAATTACAATGAAGTCAAGAAACATGTCATACAACTTAAATGGGACAAAGGGAATTCCTGGAAAATCAGTCCAAACCAACGAACTACAAAGATCGAAGAAACTCCAGAAGAGCAAAGCAATGCTGACTGACAGTCAGTGGAGGATGGACAGACCAGGAACATCATAAGCTACTCAAGATGGAAGTTGATAAAAGATATAAAAGTGTATTTTTTGACTGGCCATGCTCACAGATGCTCTTTGTTTATATAAGAAGCCAAGCATAAGGTGTCTATAGGTTTGTGGTAAAAACTAGAAGTTTGTGGTAAAGAGTGGCTGTCCCAGCTGAGAGTGGGTGTGTGTGTGTGTGTGTGTTATGTTCATAGCAACACTGAGACTGAGACAACAGAAAAAAACAACCCACAAAATATAATTATGTACTTAGATACATCAGACCGATTAACTGGACTTCTGGGGATCAGAGACATAGTTATAAAAACAAAGTTTATGCCTCTTTCTTGTGGGATTGCATGGTCTCAGCGATAAGATGTTTTTTCCCATTTTTTTTAAAACTACACAAAAAATATATGTGACTACAGTTTGAATTTGGCTTGACGATTACTCTGTTGTGAACTGATTCTGCACCAATTTTCCATAAACAGAAAGCTTTATTTTCAGATATAATAATCACACTCAAATAGTAAAAGCCGCTAGACAATTCAACTACACAAAAGGTAGTTTTCAAAAACTTGTCTGAGAGATTTATTTAAACATGCATATATAATAAACCGAAGCTAAGCTCCCCCTTTAATGTTTTAATAGCTACATTATGAAATGTGAACACTGATTAACTTTACTAAATTAAATGAAATGTAAGACTGACATTGTTCACAAGCTGTTTTTTTCTTTCTTCGCTGGAAACGCTGATTGAGCAATTACATGAGACAAGATACATTCCGTAAGCTGTACTTTTTTTAACATACTTTCTACGTTCATTTGTTTGTTTTGGCGCTTATAACTTGTATTAAACTGGCATGCCCGCTTCTGCCGGTTAAACTGAAGCTGCTACAGCAATCTGTCGTGCTCCACGCTAAGAGTGTCAAAATAGCATTTATTGTTTGAATATTGTGATAAAAATATACAAGATTTGAAAGCTGATGCTTTGTTTCAGAAGTAACAAAGCACAAAGTTTTGTGCTAATTGATCAGAGGTGCATTACAAATGTTTTTGTGAAGGAAAACTGCGGCCCTGGCAACCCTGTCTTGAACTAAGGGTGGTCCATAGTGTAAAATAGAGCTTGCGTTAACTGTGCTGCGTTATGCGTTATTTTTCGGAAAAACTGTACAGTCTGAGTCCCTTCATAATCTGTTTTCTGTTGAGTCAGTCTTACAAGTAGGTTTTTCCAGTTTTTACATCAATTTACAGTCAGTTAATCCCCAACATACAACAGATTGACACAAATAGACTGAAATCTGACCGGGACACAAACACCGGGGCTAGTGGTCCCTCCACTCCGAGTTGCCAGACAGGTTAGTCTGGCTCTGCCCTGTAGTCTATAGCCCTGTTCACAAGCGGCACCAAACACTCAGTCTGTGGGGGGTGGTCTGCCACGGCAGTTCAGTACCCCATGACCGGAGAGAGAGATCTTTGGGCAAAGCCGCGAACTATTGGGGAAAGTTAGGCAAAAGTACCAAACACACCAGACAGGGGTTAGGCACCTCCCATGTAGAATACTTTGTCTGTATATGGTACAAACTTTAATGATTCCATGGAACAACCACGGAGCTAAAATGGCACAATTTCTGGAGAAAGGAGACAGAAACAAAAATGGACATACTAGAGGCGAAGAAACGAATTTTAAGAGCAAATGAGAAGGGAAAAAAGAAAAAGTTCTTCAAGAGACCGAAGAGCGTGTGCTGGTAGCTAATCTCATACTGTGGTTAGGACTTTGAGACCTGTTATTTATTTCCAAAATGAAAGAAAAACCAAAACACATTGTTATTTCAGGACTTGCAGGTCAAAAGAGAAGGAAACTCTAACCAGGTCAAATTCTGCATACATGACATCTGTCTGAGTGGGATAGATGTTTTGTCTTTGCATCTCTTTTAGATCCCTTATTCTATTTTTTCCCCCTTCTTTCTGTTTTTTTTATTTGTATTTCATTACGCTTTTTTCGTCTTTTTCCCCCTCTCTTCTCTGTTTTCTTCTTCTGTGTTTCTTGTTACATATTGTATTGTCATTTCGTTCAAGGGTGGAAGCACTCCAACTAGTTTCCAAAAACATTATTGATGTTCATTTCAGCTATTTCCTATAACAACACATTTTCTTAAGATCACCTCAGAGCGCGAAGGCCGATAAGGCAGAGAATATGGCTTTATGAGCACCTATGCACACATGCAGCCATAACTCAAAGGCTGCAGTATTTTAGCAGTCTATGGGGGTGATGCAACATATGTGGCGATTGGACTAAACGGCCTTTGAGACTTTTCCACTTGTGTAACTACAAACTCGACAATAAAACACAATGTGTTTTCTGCTGAACAGTGGAATTAGAGGCAAAAAAAAAAAATAACAAACCAAGGACCAGGGAGGGGGCAAGCTAATCGAGGGGAAAGAGTGAAAAAAAAGAACAGAAAACACACAAACGAATAAATCAATAATTTGTGTCCTCGTTTCCATGACCAGTAAATGTCATAAGTCCAGGCGTGCATCACCTCTGGCAGCGGCCCACTGAACTACCTGACCAGGTCCCATCTGGCTGACAGAGTCTGATTCCATCTCCCTGCAGGTCAAAGCCTGGGAGAGACAGCGAACCCACATGGCCAGAGTTAAACTGATTATTAACACACATTCTGGATGAATGAAAGAAACCATTCTCTGGGGGAGAGAGAACTGGACAGACACAGCTGCAGTAGGGAGAACAAGAGAAAGCATTAGTATTTACAAAGAGCACACATACAGACACATATCTATAAACATAAATGTAGCAGACGTATGTTTACAGAATAAGCATGAGAGGATCAGCACCTTGGCATGTTGTTGTGTGGTCTGGGAGCCTTCCGTACAACACACCAGTCGATCCATCTGTACTCCCAGGTCCTGGATGTGTGATGAGGGCGGGGCAGGGAAGGCAAGTACTCACACCTCCAGAAACTGCTTCAGTTTAATGTACCAGATGGACAAGCTGAGAAAGAAAAAGAAGTGAAAGAAAAGGTAAAAACAAAGAGAGCGTGATAGCAATGAATTCAATGAAATGGAAATGTTTACATGTTACTTAAGTGAAAAGGACTCCCCAAAACCTAGCTTTCCATTGCTTAAATACAGTATGTTTTTGGAGGTTAAGACAGGATTCGTTAACATTCCTAGAGTATTTCTCGGGCTTTTAGAAGTAACTGATGTGTTTTTTTCATTCTGGACACAATTTTTGGCCTGAAACACTTTAAAACCTCCCCACATAAGCTCATGTAAAATATCAAAGACAAACATTCAAAAAAAAAAAAAAAAAAAAAAAACTTTGTGGAATTTCACTTGTGAGGAGAAACCGCCCAGACACTCTTTATCAATAGCCTGCTCTGTACAAGCCAGCCAGACATCCTTAACTTTGTCAAAATTTCCCACCCCACTATGTTCTCGGACCTCAGTTTGAGATTAAAATTACCGTAAAAGGACTTCTTCCATCATTTTCAAAAGCAGTCACCAAATTTCTCATCTCTCGCAGTCAATCTCTCATTCATTTCTCCAATGGTACCTACTGCCTAGAAGTCATCCCGACAGGGACTATCTTGTCAATTTAATAATAAAAGCCACATTTAACAAATTTCCATTGCAGGTGTTGTTTATATATCAATTTAAGCTGACAGCTCAAGTGGTTAGTCAGACAACCCACCATTTTGTTTCTCTCTGTCATAATACACAAGAGTAAAAAAGATTTATCTGAGAATCTCCTTCCAGTACCCTTGGCATAATTTCTAATTAATTGCATTTTGTCATTTTTCATGCATGCAATTAACACCCAGCTGCTTTCTGAAACAGTTGCAATACTGTGCTATTCTGAGTTTTGATGGGGGGTGTCAGTTTCTATAAATTGGTGCTGGGTGGCATCACTCTCTGAACACTGGGCCCAAAACCGATGGCAGTTGGGCACAGGACAAAAGGGCTGAAAGAAAGAAAAGCTAACAAACACAAAGACACAAACTGAAATTCAGATGGTGGAATTTATTTAAGAGAACTGAAATAAACAAAGAGATATTGACAGTGCATCTCAGACAGGAAGAGAGAAGTAAACAGACAGTGTGGCGAAAAAGAATGTAAAGACAGGAACTAAACCAAAACCAATGGAAAAAAGTGCATCTGTGCTCACAGTGAGAGAAAACAGACATTACAGATGGGACGGATGGAATAAATTAGATAGAGGGAGAAATCAGGGAGCTGGGAAGATGGTGGGTTTCCTTTCTCAAAAAAGTGCTAGGAAAAAAATTTAACTGGTTATTAAATTCCCACACCTTTAAACACATTCTATGATGTTTTAATGTGTCTATTGAAGATATATTGTCGCTCATCAAAATGGCTTTTAGGAGCTGTCTGATGATGGAAACCCAAGGCATTAAACAGCTGGATGAAGTCATCGAGATGGGCGGTCAGGTGAAAACATCTTCATTGGAAAGTCGAATTGCTTGCGATACCATTCTACCATGCTGTATTTTGTCACATTCAATACACTCTAGGCCTAAAATATATTACATTATCTGCCTAAATTACACCAATCAAACTAAAACTGAAAACCACTTTCTTTACACTGTGGAAAGATTCTGGTTAAAGGATAGTGATAGCAACACTCTTCATAAAAAAAAGTTAATTGTTATCTAAATTGTTATCACAACTATGAAAAGCCAATGCAGCTTGTTTTCTGACATGCAGTCCTGCTTTTAGAATATAGTGAGTGTTTTAAAGTCTCTTTTACAAGAAGCCCAACATAACATGATGAAGTTGTTTATTCCCTGTGCCACTGAAAGCAGACAGGATTGAAATTGTTTAGTATAATTCTAGTGGGGTCTGGAATGTGGTTGTGAAACTTACTGTAGCTAGTGTCTGCATGACTTTGATTCTCAGACATCGCTTGGACATGTAAATATGATAAATGTCAGTCATATGAGCTAGATCCGTTTGACTGTGGTTTTATTGTGGTAAAATGCTATGGTTTTATGCTACATAAAGCATTTCCATTGTCAGGAAATGCATATTTCTTCAGTTGGATTTGACTTTTAACAACTTCACCAGAAATTTAAAATAAGCCAAACATCCATGGTCCACTCATACCATCTGACATGCTAAAAACTATGCAAGCACTGTAAACCTTCTCGTGGCCCCTACATAGTTCACTCTCTTCTTGCTCATATCTTTCTGTTGGACTGTAAGTTTTTGTCTGTTGGGTTGAAGCCATTTTATTCTTCTTTCTATCTTTCTTTATTACTGGGTTTCCAGGAAGATGAGAGTTTTAACTCATTGACAAAAAGTTATGAGAGATGCAGCAGACAAATAGCAATCCGAATATAACACCAATACTGGAGTTCTCTTTTTAAAAAACTGTAGGCTGTAATAGCTAAAAAGGTTGCAGGTTTTCTACCACATGAATATCAAAGGACTAACTTATCCTGTGTCATTCGCTTCCAGCTCATTTTAGCTGTACAAAAACAGCTCGATTTGCTGCTTGATATATGCAAAAATGGTGTATCTTACCATAGTTATTTTAATGTAATTTAATTAGAAGCACACTGGTTTTTGTAGTGCAAACAGTTTTTTACCATTTACTGCACTTTGTTATATTATCTTTGTTATGTCCCAACAGCAGCTAATAAATCGTATGTCTTGCACATTCACAGAAATGGCATACTTCCTCATTGAAAAAAGTAAGGTGGATATAGAGATATAAGCAATTGTGTCACAGAGACCAATGCCAGGTTTATTATAAAGCTAGATTAGGAAACAAGGTGAAATGCAGAATTTTTGTGTTTCTTGGTGCCTTAGTTTAAGGTTGTGTAGTGGATAAATGCTTGCGGAAGAGGTGCAAATGTGTTTTTAGCTGCTCCATATCACATACAGATAATGAGTCAGACTACAGATATGACAGGACTACAGATATGACAAACTTTTCATCAGTTTTATCACTATGGGATAATTGTGTTGTAGATGCAATTTAGATGCAAAAGCAATACAGAATTTACAAATGCCTACTACAGCTTTTAAAAATATTAGAGGAAATGACTGTATCTCACACCTGATTGTGTGTATTACAGAAGATTGGGGTAATAAAACAATAATCCACATCTGCAAACCACAGGACTGGTAACAAATGCACATTTTTAAACTATTGTAAATAACCTTTCTAAATGACATCACCATTCATGCTACCACTTGGTTACACCACATTCTCCTCTTTTCAGCCACAAAAAATCGTCACTCTGCATGTTTATATGGAGTTTCATCCTTGTTATGCTTTGTGTCATTGTGAGAATCCTGTTTATTTTGCTGTTCAGATCTGGATTCTAGAAAAGGAATTTTAATCGTGTTCTTTGATGATCCATTTTAAAACAAGCCCCCGAGGACTGATCTTTATACACTGATCGATCTCAAGTCTAAAACAAATGGAGAACAATAATAATCGTGATCTGTGATGATCCATTTTAAAAGTGACTCAAGCCCAGGTTTCACAAGACAGGGCTTAAACCTAGTCCTAGACTCAAATATAATCTGAGCTGTTTCAACTGAAAGAAACTTGCACTGACTGAACTTAAAACACATGTCAGTGCCTTTGTTTTGTCTTAAGATGCACACCCTGCTGGTAATGCCTTTTTTCTAAGGCATGTTTATAAAAATTTACTTAAATTTCCTAATTGAACCAGGGCAGTAATCCTGGCTTAGGCTAAGCCCTGTCTATGAAACTGGGCCTAAATGTCTAGACTCTTTTGCCAACTTTTTCAATGACACAAAAATGAAACTCTATCATAATTTATACACTCTCATATATCATTCCAAAGCCCAATTCGATGGGATTTTAATAATACCATAATATAATAATTTTTCAAAAGTTTTTTAATAAACAGTGATTGTTGGTATTGAGGGTGAAAGAGGAGCCTTGGTTATTCACTCCCCCACCAATAATTTCCTGCCGGACCTGAAAACGTGAACCCGCAATCTTTGGGTTACAAGTACAACTCTGAGATTGAGATGACTAAAGAAAAAAGTCCCAATTAATTTATATACACACACACACACACACAAAATTTATATACACACACACACACACACACAACACACACACACACACACACACACAAACTAATCAGACTTAAATATTTGCTACTTTTCAATGATGATCAAAGGGTAAAAGACAGTACAGAGTATGTAGCTCCAGCATCTACCTGCAAAAGAAGAGCAGCACCACCATATTAAGCTTTACATTTTCTCCAATTCTTTTTGCTTGTTATTTATTTATTCATTCATTAATTCGTGTATTTTTTACAAGTGTTTTCATCTCCTCCTACTTATACTGTCTCTGTTGTGGGTTAACATGTAGTAAAGGGCATGAGGTCAGTAGCAAAGATGCCTAATTTTATGAGTGATAGCCCGGTCTTTACAGAAAGTTTGGCAGGGGAGGCTCCTAAAAGGCACATGCTCTGATGGACAGCATGCAACACTTACACTCAACCTGTAAACACAACTGATAAATTTACAATAAAGGCAGCTGGATAGACAGGAAATAATCTCATGACAGATGTTGGGAGGGATGAGGAGGAGGAAACAACAGAGTGAAGCTGACAAAAAAAAACAAAGTAACAGGGACATAAAGAGAGAGAAAAATAAGGTTGTGCTTTCATAGTAAGCCTTTAAAGCCAGAACAAGTATCATAAACATTTCCTATGGGATTTTTAATGGCAGTGAAGGAGAAAGGAGGGCAGAATAACAGCATCCCGATCCGGTGTGACACTCGCAGGTCATTGAATGGAATCAGAGCAGAATTAAATAGGGCTGTTCGACCAGAATAGCCATTTTACATGACACACATATTGTAAATTAGTTTTTATAACTGGATACACTGACACAGTGAGCTACTCTATAATTTACAGGGGAAAGGGGGGGATAAGAAAGAAAGAGATTGGAGAGAAAACACTTGCAAGGTTCGTTAGGTTCAGCTACTAACTCTTTTCACAAATATCCCATTTGTCACCCCCACCTGCTGGCGTCCCTTGCTGCCAGTTTACAGTCAACACACACACGATTCCTAACAAGCAAATTTACTGTCATGCACACACCTCTCGTATGCACAAGTGTCTATTTATGACCCAAAGTAACAGCAACTTTACAAGATCACAGTTTCTACAACCTATAAACCTGCCTCCTTTTCCAAAAGCACTAATCAACACAGTTTTACCACACAGTGGCAGTCTGAGGAATTCTTCATTTGTCACTGAGGCATTAAGCTGTTCCAGATGACCTCAGACTGGCGTGTCACTTCCAATATTTAACTATTACTCACTGCCACTTAAAAGTGAAAAATGGATACAAGGTCAGCATAACAATAGCAAGACCTCAATAACCAAGAGATCTAATTTAGAAAACCTTCACATGCCAGTCTTTCTGGAACTAAAATCTTCACTTTAATCTGATCTAGTTTAAAAAACTGAAGTGAACCCAATTGACTCTGAACCAGAGGCATCTACTCGTTTTGGCCAACACATCCCGGAGCAGAGCACACTATGAGTTGAGCAACCATCTGCTTTTATCTCGGAAAAGAAATTCTAAGTAGCTGAGTTCCAATGATTTTTTAAGTATCATCATAATAAGTGCATTAGAAGACTAATCATGCATGTACAGTAAAGGTACAGCCAGTCATTTTCATAAACACATTAGACTTTTCCTAATGGTCTTGCTGGTGTCTAAAAGCAAATATAATTTCTAATACAGTAATTAGATTTGACTTGAACAATCCCCTATATCTTAATATTCAACTTTGGTACATAACTCGTACTAAACCATCTGTGCTATGGACATGTATGATGGACAGTTTTTTAAGATGTGCTACTCTAGCATCATGGCAGTAAGTTTTACATGGGCAAGCGTACTAATATAAGCAATACATCATATAACCACATAAACCAATATACTGTAACTAATATAACATGCTTTATAAACCAAAGGAACAAACACTCAAGAACAGAAAAGTGGCTGGTGTTTAAGGCGAAGTCATACGTTTCACACTTCATAGAACACTGAGTACTTGGAACGACCTAGAAACTACACTAAAACCTTTTTCCAGATTGTTTGCTGAAGTTTCAAGTTGGCTCTGCACTGCAGCAGAAATAAGCCAAACATGCATTACAGTGTCTCTTCTTAATTTCTGGCTTTTAGGATATCGAGGCAGGTAGGAAACCAGCAGTTTTTTCATTGTGAAAGAAAGATGGAAAAAATAAGACAAAAGAGGGACATGGCCATGTGGCATGGAGGTTTGGATACTGAAAGAGTAAAGAGGTATGAAAAATGAGGAATAAGAGGAAGAAACTGATGAGGCCTGGGAAAGCTCTGAATCCTTAACTTGGATGTGTGAAACAGGATGTTCACCTTGTGTCTGATATGTGTGGTGTATGGAAGAGATCAGAGATACAAATGGAGAGGAAAGAAAGGAGGAGATGCAATGTGGAGGATCAAAAAAAGAGGAAGAAGTAGTATGAGTAATAGACAAACTAAACTTCAACATGCATCTCCCTCACCAAAGCTCAATGGTCAACATTAGCACTTTAAACCAATTCAAAAGTTTTACAAAGGAGGGATGAAAAACTGAGCCGAATATCTATGCACAATCCATTTACTTGAGCAATAAAAGTGAAAAGCATGTGCTATTAACTAAGAAAATTAAATTCAGTAAGGATGAAATAAAATAATAAAAATTTACAAACATAAAAACAAACATAATACCTAAATTCAAATATTATACAACAAACTAATCAAAAATTAAAATAAAGACTTTTATAAAAGATGTACAAAAGATTTCTATTTCAAATAAACACTGTTCTTTTTGAACTTTCTATTCACCAAAAGGGTCCTGAAAAAAAAAAAAATTGTTACCCAGTTTCCCCCCAAAAAATTAAGCAGCACAACTGTTACTGGATTGTGCTGGGAAATACTAGAATCAAGAGTTGGAGACATATTCCATTTCAGATGGAGAGGTATTAGATTACTGAAAGCCTGCCTGTCACCATGTCTGATGAATGTCCTTTACTCTCACTGGCCCTATAATATTCTCAGCTAATATATCATATCTACTGACACGTCTCTTGGTTTAAAACCAAATGCATGTTATTGCAAGCAAAACATATATGCACAAAAGAATACACAATTATATGATACATTTGCACAGACAAAACAGGAACTGCTTTACAGGAACTAAATGTAGCAAGAGTACATTTTTATTGACTCTAGAGACCATATGGGGGGTGTTTTGGTCACAGGGTTGCAGGGGGGTGAAAAGGGAGGGGGAAAGACACAAGACACAGAGGGAGCAGTAGGAGGTCAAACACAAAAAAAACATGATTGCAACATTTCCTCACTCAATACCTAGCCAACATTTCCCAGATTCCTTCTATTCCTTCTTTTCTGTAATTTTTTTCTTTTGCGGATAGGTTTATGTTTGTCTAGGGGCTCACATGTGGAATCTGAGGCGTTCTGCTGAAGGTAAATATTTACGAGCCCCAATTTGAGGAAATAAAACCGTGTCTCTTCCTCAACTATCCTTGACCTCTGACATCTGACAACCAGTCCCTGTCACACACCAGCTGAGATGTATTATGGTGTCTGCATCTATGGTGATGTATTACACTGGCTATAGGTGGACCCAGAATGTGACACTAGACAAAATGTCAGGTCATTATAGCTCCACTGGGAAGCTAAAGTCAAACAAAACCCAACACAGATCTTCACAAATGGTGTCATTCATCTTTTCTCTGTACTCGTTCATCCATGTCACCTATGTTTTACTTTCAAGAAATAATGGCAGTTCAGATGAAATGATCTTTAGTCTTGTTATTAAACACTGTTTAGACATCAGGACAATGCACGTTAGCAAGCTTTCCAGTAAACTCCAATGATACTCAGGGCAACATTCTTTTTAAAATCTCTACAGATCAACAAAAGATTTAATCTTAACCTATGTGGAAAAAATTTAATCCAAGCTATAACTTTTCTGTGTACAGAAGCAAAACAACATGTCTGAAAAAAATACTGCTATTGTCTGTGACTGAAAAGCATGACCTTACCAGCGTCAGCTTTTTGTCCTTTTGCCTTTTATTATATGATTTATTGCATTCATTATTAAAACACTCCCCAGATCAGACACAAGAAACTCTGGCCTTTAATTTGCTTTTCTGGGGGCCTCCATAGAGTGAGCCGCTAATTAACAGTTAGACAGAAATTCTATTTCTACAGAGGAATGCTATTGCCCTGATGACATCTGATTGCGATTTGCAATTGAGTTCATGGCCTTCTATATCACAACCAAAATACACAGGACACTGGTAAAACACAATAGAACAGATGATGACAAAGTCTGCTCAGTCTCTTCTACCTTTCAAACAATAACTTACTCCAAATCAGACACTGACTTGTAAATGATTGTAAAACAGATTCTTACCAAGATTCGCTGCATCAGCTCAATGATAAACCTATAAAGGCCGTGTTTTTGCACTACCTGAAGATTACAGTAATAATCATAATAAGCATGCACACTCTTTCCATTGTGACTGGCTAGATGGGATTCAGTGCCTTGTTTTTTAATGTGCTGTGTATTTTAAATAGTCACATAGCATTTTTAAATAGATGGAGTGGTCTGTTCCATTCATTTGCACTTCGGCTTTTTGCCCTCTCTTTAGAGTGAACATGTTCTGTGTATTGGTGCTATCAAATGTGCTAATATTGCTGAAAATGATGCTGTAATTGTATGGTTAACAATTGTCCTAATAAAACATCTCAACTTTGGAAATTTACAGCCAGAAAAGTTGGAGATTATCCTAACTTTGATTTTTAAGAAGATCCTCTTCAAGAATTAAAATATACATCTTAAGTTTTGTCTTAAGAACATCCTTTTTTATTAAGCAAGAAAATAACATGTAAACAGCCGTTAAGAAGAATTTTATTCTTAAGAATGTTTCTTGAATCTGGCCCCTGTTCCTCAGCACCTCAGATTAAAGATTTGGCAATCAGGCAATTTAAGATTTGGCCTTTTTTTTTCTTTTCATGTATTATTAACATTGCAACATTGACTAGTTTGTGGTCAGTTGGGTTGATTAAGATATGATAGCTTTAAAAAAAAAAGTTTTAGTCAAGATATTTGTGAGTAAAAGTTCTCACTATTCCAAATCTATTTCTCAAAATACCAGATTCATTTCCTGAGTTCTGTCTGTTTAATATAAAGACTTAAAAATAAGATTTATAATAGACTTCTAGGCATTTACACATGACTTCTCATGGAGATTGAGTGTCTCTGCTGAGAAAAAGAAAGAACTATTGCTACAAAGCCACAAAGTGTGAAAGCAAGTGAGCAATAATAACATCTGTCGGAGGTTAGCTCTGAATCACATGAACTCTGCAGTTCACACAGTGTTTAAACATCTAACATATTCCTACCACCTCATTCCTCAGTTTAATTAGTCATTCTGATTATTTTAGAACTTTCTCAATATGAGCTCATTTTTTACCACGGCATGAAAGATAGCTTTAATAGGCCTGCAATTCAAGAACGAAAAACACAAATAGATCTTAATTCTAATGAAGCATTGCTTTTTCTTCAAGTAGTTTTATGAGGTGGACAAAAAGTAGGTTTGTCAGATAAAAATGAAGTTAAGTAAACTGCAATAAAGTGTTGACACAGCATATTATGTGGTATTTTGCAGTGCACAAAGAACACAAATGTTTTAAATCATTTATCATTTATGAGTTTGTTATGAAAGCAAAATGAGAGCTAAAGCACCACTTTGGCATCACGCTTCAATGTCCCATCTATTTGTATGCTGTTTTCTCTGTCACTATGGATATTTGGTGGAAGTGTTTCTTTTACTTCATTTCAGGAGAGGAATTGGCTTTCAATTCACATTTCAGCCTTAAACATCCCTGAGCAAATTTATCGAGTAATAAAATGGACTCCATCCATTTCTTCAAAGCTTTTGAACTGAAATGGAAAATCCAAACTTTGCATACAGACCCTGACCCTTACCTGTGCACTCATGTTGAAGTCCTTTTCCATAGTATCCTTTCTCACACACACAGTCGTACTGTCCTGTGTGTGTACCGCATTTACAGCTTGCCATTATGTCACAACAATCCTTTCCCTCTTCGCACAACGATGAACACTGGGCCAGGTCCCCCTGAATATAACTTCCAGTTGGAAGATCTGGAAGAGAAAATGGCAATGAATATCAGATTCTGCACTTTTTTCTGATGCAAAAGACAATCATTTTGCCTTCATAATTCATCTGTTCCTACCTGTCTAACTGAACTCCAAGCGGCTCTGGAAAAGTGAGCATGTGTGTGTTTCGATATTGGCGTCTTCTGCATAACTAACTATAAAAACCTTCCCTTTTGGCAGGACCATTTTGTCTCCTTAAATACAAACAAATGCATGGCTCCAGATGTTGGCATACACAGACAGACTGTAAAAGGTGAAGGAGTCTGCACTATCTTGAACAAAGGATATGACAGACATTATATCGCAACGGGAGGTGAGAACAAACAATGCCACAGCTTTAACCTTTGCCCAAAGCCAATAACTGATCTGTTGCTATCCAGAGGGTTTCTTTGTTTTATATCCCTCTGGGTTTAGTGTAGGTGGGTGATGTCATCATGAATATTGGCGTCTTTTGAGGTTATGTGGCTGATTGAGTTCAGACCTCAGATAAGAAGAATTTGCTATAGCCAGACAGCCAAAGGAAATAATAACACTGAAATATTTTTTTGTACCAGTTTTCTTTTACACTGGGATTAACAAGGGCTCATATTTGTCAGGCTCAGGAAAAATTAGCTGGATTGGCCTTTGATATCCCTTTACAAACATTCACCATGGTAACCACAGTTTCTGTTAAAATATCACAACATGCGACTGCAATTATTACAGAAAAAAAAGCTGACATCAAAATAAAGTTTGTTATGCTGTTAACTATGGTATTTAGAGGAAACTATGGTTACCATGCTAAATTTTAGTAAAGTTTTGATTTATAAGGACAAGAGAATTCTGTGACTATATCGTACTTTATAGACGTTTTACCTTTTTACAATTACCTTTGGTTAATGCCTTTTTAAACTCCCATTAAAGTTGAACTTTAACCCTTGTTTATGTAATGTTGTACACCTTCACTTTTGGCAGCGGTTTAAGCACTACTTTTTAATAGACTTGCCAAAGTTTGAGCGGCGCCTAAATGTTCCCGTTAGTTGTATAGTAACAGAAAAACATTAATAATCTTTTACAAACCTCATTAAATATTCATACATTTTATAAACTAATTTGGTGTTTGTAAACAGTGATTACATTAATGTGGGCGAAGTTGCATGTGACGTAACTGTGACGTCGTCTATTCCAAATTGGTCTACTCATAACCAAGAGGGAAAATGAAAAACATGAATCATGATGAAACAGGATAACCAAGGATTAGTTTAACAAAGACTAATTATGACCAATCTTAACAATTTTAAGTATGTAAAGCTCTTATTCTGAATGCTCACCTTCATGAAGGGCGCGTCGAGCTAGTGCTTCAAACTCAGCAAAGTTGTGCACTAGGTAGCAGTGCTGATCCTTGGGGTGCGAGGCCATGTCGTGTAGCTCGCGGATGTTTCCCTGCCAGATGCCCAGCGTGAAAATCTCCACGCCTCTCTCCCTCAGCGCCGCAGCCACCGGCCGCGGGTCTCCGCCATTTGAGTAACCGTCAGTGATGAGGAAGATCGCCTTCGTGGCGTTCTCACGCGAGTGCCTCAGAATTTGCTGTGAGTTAAAAATAGTAAATGAAATACTGAAATGCAGTGTGACTAACTTTATTCTGAAAAAACGTAAATTACAGTCTGGGATGGTAATTTCATTCACCAATCAAGTAAAACACACAACACACAAAAGAAAGATTCGTTCATACTCATGAATGGCCCAAGGAGAACTTGACTGGATGGATGTTTCACATAAACAATTTTCAGTCTGTTCCTCATAGAAACCTGTTGTACGGCTTCAGGAGAAAATAGTCGCCTATACAAGATGTAAGGACCATTCTTGTAAAACTTTTATGATGCATTTGTCATTGCATGTGATCACAATTATAATGTGTTACTCCTGCAGAAAAACAAGCTGTTGTAGTGCTTTTTTGCATTGGAATAACAGAATATGGTTAAATTCAATAGAAAAGTAGATGATGGCAGATTTTTATTTTTCCTATTTTTTAACCAGCACCTCCTATACATCAAAAAATCCTCTATTGTAATGGTGCTTCAAAAATAATGACATCTTTCTCTCTGGATCACACAGCTGGGATCACAAGACCACCAAAATAGCAGAAAATTACTGTCTCGCTGGCAAACACGGCTACATTTACAGTACACTCACCTCCATGAAAATTTGTTTACATTACTTTTTATGTCTAAACATGTAATTAAGAGGCTTGGTTGAGGAACAGAGAAAAATCTCTTAATTTTCTCTAAGGGCGCTCTATGTGGAGCACAATTTACTCTCTTATTGCTTCAGACAGAAAGAGAGGAGGAGGTTATGAAAGTCAGTGGACAAGGCCAACTCAAGGACTGGTAGAAAACAGCAGCTTTTCTCTTTATTGTCTAATTGGCTGCAGTTCAAGCATCTCAGACAGGAACAACAATTACAAAGCCTGGAGCCTGACTTCCAGTTACACACACATAGGGATACAAGCACACACCTCAGATCTAGAATCTCCAGTGCAAGGGTGCTTTTCACCGTCTTCCTCTCTTTCTAACACGCACAGACCCAGACACAAATATACAGATGCTACTGGTTGTTACCACAGTGATGTCACTGTGGTTGGGTCCTATGGGAGTTGACCCAAAACAGGGTGTGATTGTGGGCATTTATGGGATGGCAGCTCAAAGACACTGAAGGCGTAAGGGTTTTTAGATATGAGTCAGAGGTGGTCGTGGTACACAAATATGTCTGCACATTATTAGAGTAGGGTAGACAACTGTCGAAGATCACAGAAGTAGGAGCAAATAAACAGCTACAGACACACTGAGATGTGAAATTTTACATGGTTATTAGCAACCACACATACTTTGTTTGCACCCACAGAATTACACACTACTTTAATCACTCCTACGCATTATAAACCCACTTGATTTTTGTTTTTACACAAACACACACATCTCATCCCCCATCAAAGCAGTAGTGATTTATCGCTCACATTAATGGTCTAATTAGCTCAGTTAAGTTTGTGACAAAACAAAGTTTACAAGCAATTCAGGCAATCACAACATTATGGGTATATAAATTGCTGTTTGTTTCACTCCTTGCAACTAATTCTCTTAACTCAATCTGCATTGTTCATTTTTTTATTAGTGTACATATGCAATAGTCTCTTGAGTTTAGGCTCTTTGGCAGCCTAAAACCATTTGTCACAACTAAGGGTCACCTATAAAGCAGTCTTATGCTCAGCCTCTGTTCGCTGACCGTCTGATGCATGTTGCTGGAAAGTATTTTCTCGGTCTACAAAGCTTTGATGTGATGACTGACTTTACACAACTTCTGGGAGTAAGAACACACACACTATTTAAGAACCAAAGTTGTGTTTACAAGGTACTAGGCTGATATAACAAGCACTTTGAACCAGCAGGATCAAAGTGTGCACATTTTCATCTATTTTTAAATACCCAAATAAACTCGTAAAGGTTTCTGTAGCAATGTGAAGGAACATTTTTGGGTTTCCCCAAAGAACCTTTCTGCAAAAAGGTCTTAAAAGAACCCCTTTGCGCAATGAAGAACAATTTATGCAATCAATGGTTAACATGGATGTTAAAGGTTCTTCATGGAACCATTAATGCCAATAAAAAACCTTTCAGCTGTGTGTTTTTATGTTATGTATGTCTAAATGTGTGGGTATGTTTTTACGCAAGTATGATTAATACAGTACAGCAGCAGTTAATCTTGCTTTGTCATACAGACACACTGTAATGTTTGCAGTCTGGCTTAGCGTGATCTAAACACTACATGTGTACAGTGTATGTTTTTAGGCATCAGAAGAGGAGCCGCACCAGCCTGTGAGTCTCTGCTGTCGGTGATAAGAGAAAGTCCAGAGACTTTCTGTGAAAATGTGTCTCTGCTTATGACAGAACTGTTAAACAGTTTTAGGTCAGTAAGATGTTTTGAAATAAATTATTACTTTTATTCATCAAGGATGAATATGTACAGTAAATGATCAAAAGTGATAGTAATGACTGTGAAATAGATTTTTTTCTAAAATCTATTTTACATAAATGTTATTATTTGAGCACCAAATTAGCATATTGATTTCTGAAGGACCAATTGTGGTGTTGTCCGAAATCATAGTGGAGATTATCTGGTGCGCTCATTCCAACCCATAATGTACTGCAACAACAAGTGTACAACCTATGTAGAGAGTTAGAGACAGGTAGAGAGTAGAGAGCATCCACAATGTATTATGCTCTACAGCCCTCTCTGACACACACTATTTGCCTTGTTTTCATTCACTCCTTTCCCATTTATAGTGAACTATTTGACATCCCCTATATAGGGAACAGTGATGATTGTGAGTGACACAGCTGTGAAAACTGCTGGTGGTAGATGAGATACCAGTATGATTCATTTAAGCATTTAAATGGGTCAGAAAAAAAATGTAATTTTACTTTTTACATTTGAGTTTTGACTTGAATATGAGCAAATAATCTGCTACTGTGTAGCACTAGCAGTCTCCATGTTGGCATTGACATGTCTACACAGAATCTCACATTCTTTGATCAGCAAGTCCTTTATAGCTGCTAATGTAGACATAATCCTCTGTTCAGTTCCTGTATTGGGTTAATGAGCATGCTCGGCGAACCATGATCTTCACACCTAGGGGATTCTATTTCAAAACCTCTTAGACACCTTATCATGTTATAAATCTTATCTAAGGTCAGTAATCTCTTAGCAAAACCAGTTAACTAAAAACTGATGTTTCTGAGTGTCTGAGGTCAACAGAATGCAGCAGAAAAGAAAACCAAAATAAAAATTCCACATTCGTGGAGTTTTGCTTCTAATAGAGTCGGTGTGGACCTGTCTCCGGCTGAAGCATTCCAGAATAGAGTAAACATGTGACCAGAGTGCATTCATTTGCTTGGTTGGAGGTCTGAGCTGTTTTGACATGTTATGGTTCCAGTGGCAAAGAATACCAGCAACATGAACCTACACTCCAAAAACAACCCCACTAGATGGACCAAACCATTTCAAGCAATAGTCCTGGGCAGGAGAAAACAGCTCGCTGTGCAATTAGTAGATATTTTTCCACAAGTCTGCAATAAATCCTGTAAAAAAAAACATTTGAGGGTAAACATTTTGCTCTGCAAAGCTGAGGTGTTGAAACCCTAGATATAAACCACAGTTTGATTTTGCACATGGAAGACTCTCGTTGCATGCCAGAAGTTTATGTGCCTCCCACTGTGCATTAGTATGTTCTCCTTTAGTTTTCCTTGAGTGATTATAATTGATTTAATGTCTTCAACATTTCAGACACACTTGACAAGCTACACCTCGTTTAGAAGGACAGAAGCAGAGAGTGTTGGACTAATGGATGGGGGTAGGCCTATACATCTACCAGCTGCTGGAAGTCCTTGTTACAGTTCTCTCTGTGAAGTGAACTGAAGAGGATGCGCAAGTGTGCATGGATGGATGGGGTTTGAATAAAGGGAGTGTAACTGGTCTGGCTAAAACACTGGGACAGGGGGTTTGTGGAGTATGGTTAGTTGATTCCTGTCAAAACACCATTTATCAAGCCGAGAAAAGTGAGACAGCGGAGGAAATCATTTTCAAAAGAGAGAAGGCCTTGACAATATATAATCTATATATCTGGGCATATTTGGTCTCTCTGGTTCTTTGGTGCTGCCAGCCATGTACTAGGAACTCAATACTAGAACAAAGTTATTCAAGTGCAAAAAGAGTCTGGATTTGGACTGTTCAATTATATTTCTCTTATTTTAGATGTTCATGCCAGAACCAAGAGAGACAGGAAAATCTTGCAGTGCTTTTTTATGAAATGTATTGTGACATTCCCAGCAACTGAAAGCAAATTTGAATGATAGGAGTAAATGCTTGTGAA
Source organism: Cyprinus carpio (assembly GCF_018340385.1). NCBI lineage: Eukaryota > Metazoa > Chordata > Actinopteri > Cypriniformes > Cyprinidae > Cyprinus > Cyprinus carpio. The sequence continues at coordinate 748,879 of NC_056603.1, read as the reverse complement.
ACCAAACAAGCCTCATCAATATAACATAGACTCTTGGCTTGCTAAATGACTAGAGGTAAATGACGTAAAAGTCACAAGCCATCAAATAGATGTCTATGAAGGAGACAAAACACTGTGAAGGAAAAACAATTAGGACAACATTTTTTTGGACTATGTGGTTTAAAGAAATAATTAATTTAACCTTATTTATTTAAGTCAATTGCTTAATCAAACCGCAGTGTGATGTAATGTACCTTTTTAATGGGGAGACACAAGGCGGTCAAATAACAGTTAAATGAATAAGATGAAAGTGAACTGACATTTGGCCAAGTATTTAACCCATCCAAGTGCACACACACACACACTGTGGACAACATTCACTTCCTCCACCTACAATCCCTGCTGGACCTGAGACTCAAACCCCACAATCCTGGGGTTACAAGTCCAACTAATCATTAGGCCACTACTGCCTCCATATTGGCATTTTTTGCATATACTAAATGCTTTAAGAATTATGTTGCTTTAATATGAGCTGGTTCAACAGATTTTAGGTTACTTTAAATGGTCAAATCATAAACCTCATATTGATTAATTTATTATCTCAGAAGATGTACTTTTTTTTTTTTTTACTCCTTCAGGACTTATTATTTACAGTAAACCTGTATATGCAAGTGGTCGTGTAGTTTTAACTGGTGCATGGTGCTAGCAACACCAAGGTCATAGTTTTGATTCATACAGGGAATGCACATAATAGCAAAAAAAATGAATGCACTGGAAGTCAAGGCCGTAACCATGTCTTGAACATTGGGGGGACCAGACAAGTCCTCTGCACAATCTGATCTGTGTTGCAGCCTGGAATTAAACTATGCCATACTGGTTTCATCTGGCCAGAGGAGAACTGGCCCCCCGACTGAGCCTGGTTTCTCCCAAGATTTTTTCTCCATTGCTGTCACCGATGGAGTTTTGGTTCCTTGCCACTGTTGCCTTTGGCTTGCTAAGGACACTTGACTGATTGCACAGACACTATTAGGAGAGAGCTGAATTGGATGATGACACCACTGAATCATCAATGAACTGACTTTAGCTGAAAAATGACTCTTTGTTTTTGTCCTCTTCCATTATTGACAAACTATTTTCCTGTTTGACACTGTAAAGCTGATTTGACACAATCTGTCTTGTTTAAAGCGCTATATAAATAAAGGTGACTTGACTTGACCAATCTATATTATATGTATGTGTTTATATATATATAAACACATACATACACACACACACACACACACACATACACACACACACACAGACACCATGGTCTGTCTGAATACTGGCAAGTGTGCATTTAAACTGTTTAATACACTAGTAATTCCGAGTCAGTTTAATCACCGTTCTATATTAATGCACTGCTTTCATTGCGCAGTGCATGCACAGAAACATTCAGGAGCACAGAAACTTTTTGTCAACGCTGTCCTGCAAAATAGCTTCAGAATAAAACATCATAACACATATAATGTAAGTGTCTGTACATCCCTTTGAACTTAGACCCCATCCTTTGTTTACTCACCTACTGTCCATTGTTCCTGCCTCCCTTTCTCGAGCTAAACCAGTGCTGTGATTTGAGCTGCAGGAGATTTCTCTGACAGTTAAACTCTAACTCCTCTCTATTACAGTGATCCTGTCTCTGTTTTGGGCTTCCCCAATGTTGTTTTTGAATAGATCCTGTACACTGGCATTAACAAAATAGGAAGAAATCTATTTAGAAAACAAAGTATTTAAATTATTTATTCTATCTAAAATAGAAGGCCCATTAAAATTCAGACTGCGTGTTCTTGATGGCTTTTGATGGAAACCTTCTAGCATTGAAACCCCCCATCAAATAAATATTGCAAATACTTTGCCAGATAGAGTAGGTTAGTTGAAAAAAAATGCACAAATTATAATGTCCAAATCTTAACAATTAAAAAATTAAAACACTTCTGAAACAAATCTTATTTTACATCACTTTAGACAATACAGCACTGCATCCTAAAACTATTAGCTTTGGTTCTCATGTTCAGAAGCATTATGAGAGCAGTCACTGAAATATGTAAAAAATTCACAACAGCACCTATAAGATATTTTCCAGACCGGCGTCTAGGAAGCACACAGGTCACTACTGTGAAGCAGTAATAGATGGGGGAGAGAGTAATCTATTTTCAGTGAGAGCAGACCATGTGTTGCTGTTGACAGGCTGAACTGTTATCCATTTCAAACACTTCCGTGGCTTCTCCTCTGTGGTATGTCCTACCCTTCCACCTCGACACACTTGTTCACAAGCACATATGAACATTCAAAACTGCAGACATAAACAATACACACCAAGTGCATGCAAGTGCTACTTAGGGTGTTGTGGATGAAACCTGACTGTTTTTTCTAGCTTTTTTTTTTTGCTTTTTAATCTAAAGGACATAACTGCAGCCTTAGCTGTGAGGTATTTTAAGTGAGAGTCCTGGAAAGCCTGTACAGAGCTGCCCAGTACTAGCCCCCATATCATAGAGTGGTCACAGGCATAGATAGACCACACGCTTTTGCATAGGGCCCTTATTAAGAAGTTCTGCCTCCGGAATTTTACAGTTCTTTTAGATAAATAATGCTTCTGAAACTTTGTGTTCTTTTATTGATTAGATGGAGGTTCCAAAGTAAACAACATTTTGCAAGCATTTGTAAACATAATAGGATATGTGACACTTGTGACACTGATATATGACACTGAACTTTTTTTCTTTTTATTATTTATAATTTTCTTTTTCAAGTTTGGAAAGCAGGCATTTTGTAAAGTGTGCCAGTAATATTTAAAGCAGAAATTAATATTGCTTAAATATTGGTAGTGTATGTGTTTGGCTTTCCTTGGGTTTATTATTTATTAAGAAAGTTATAATGTATATGTCATAGTAAATCTGAAACAATGATCTGTTCTGTGACAGATGAGTTTGCATTAACTATGCTCAGACCAAGAGAAACTAAAAATTTGTATCACATCAATCAAAATTCAGTCAAATAACCAAAAATTTCTGAAATGCTGTTTTGACACATTTACCACATTTTGTTGTTGTTTTGTCTTGGACCTTTGTTAGATCATTTTTAACAAAAATGATCACTAGCCCTGCCCTATGAACCTATTATATATGTTAATTTGAAACATTGTCAAATATCACTTGTTGCCATTTATGAATCCCACAACCACAGTGATCCCTTAAAAAAAAAAAAATATCTGGGAGTTGCCGGTGATTCTGCATGATAAAATGGGCCTCCACATATGTTACATTCTCTTGGAGATGCATGTATGCATCTGGTTTAAAAACGCTTACTTTTGTCTTTTCATGCTTCAGAGCAGAAATGTGACCTCTTGCATTGTGACAGAAATAACCTCACTGTATGGGGCCAGTAATAGTGCTAAAATAAACAGAAACTCTGTCTTTTGTCTATTATTTTCTTCCGTTTTTCTCACAGCAATATCATGCGTTTTTTGCCAGTAGACTGTGCTGGTGGTGCAGTCAGACTGAGAACACCACCACTGCTCTATATTTGACTTACTAAAGCATCCAGTTACCACTAATCACTGTGTTGAAGCATTTTGCAGTGTATAAATGTACCAAAGTGCATTTATGTGTGTAGATCTCAGGGTGTGGAATAAGGCTCTCCTGGAGCTGAAAGTTGTGGTAATAGCAGGAATAATCTGAGAGCAGACTAAAGGTTTGGCGTGATGTGAAAAATGCAAGCGAGACAAATTATTTTTGCAATAATACAATTTGTGTGACTATAACTATGTTCTGTCTTAATGTTCCAGTAGCTACATAGTTTTGTTACAAAATGAACATGGACATTATCAGGTGGGACCCACTAAGGGTTCTTAAGTGGTTCTTTTTTTAAGTTTTTGACACTTTTGGATGGAAATTGAATTTAAACTGAATTGAGCTGAATGATGACACTATTGTCTCCTGTAGATCTCCTGGATCAGTTGTCTCATAATTGATGGATTTTGTGATATCTACACCATTATTGAACAGAACTGAATCAACATTGAACTGAGCTAAATAAACACACTGTTGCCTTCTGTGGAGCTGCATATAGCTGAATAGATGAACTTTACACAACTATGAACTGGACTGAATCAACATTGAACTGACGTGAGCTGAAAATTGGCACTGTTATCTTGCCACAGCTGTTTTATAGTAGAACTTCAATTTGTCTTGTATTTAGAGACATTTGCTTAATTGATGGTTGTTTTCCTGTTTATTACTGTGAAGCTGCTTTGAAACAATCTGTACTGTATAAAGCGATTTTTTATATTTATAAAAAAATATATAAATAAAGGTGACTTGACTAAACTTGACAACAATATGCAAAGGGCCTGTGGCTTTTCCAGTTGTTCATGATTAGTAGATAAATATTAAAGACAAGATTTTGTAAAAAACATTTTTTTACACACAAATTCTATCCGATAAAATATTTTGGAGCTTACCATAACCAGAAAGAATGTGAATTCATTATAAAACTGTACATGCTATTATAGGGTTTTAAATTATTTAAAAGACTTATCTACATCTAGAAAAAACAATTATAAAATTAAGCTATCTCATATATCCAGGCATTCTGACTATGTGTGAAGTAAATATAAGACATCTGGATTTTTACTTGTTTTAAAGACTAAACAAGCATTAAATAAGCTAATCATTTTAAAGCATTTTGATGCCCACTCATAAGTTTTCTGAGCCCCCTGGTTGAAAACCACTGCTCTATAGCAGAGTGTAATTTTGCCTACTGTGGACAAAGAAACAATAGCACATGAGAGATGTGATTTTACCCAGCTAAGTGTTCTTGTTTCCCTGCTGAATGAATGTGGGACAACTGATGGATGAAGAACAGACGAAGGTTTTCTCGTGCCATCATGTTGCATTCATTTTACCATCACATGTGTATCCCAGACAATAAGACTCTTTTTCTCTTTTCTCATACTGTCTCTCATTGTTGGTCCATCCCTTTTTTAGGCATATTTCTGCTGCTTATGTATTTCAGTCTCTCATGTATCTGGTTTAATAGGTGCTATAAACCAATTTCTGGTGAAGGTGAAAGTATACAAATTGTGACTTAAGGTAAATCACACAGTAACAAGCAACCAAGCGATCTGTTCCTCCAAAACAACTGAAAGTTGCAATTAAGCGCCTAAATAAGACTAGGACTGATTCATTGTAAAACATGTTGTCTCTTCAGACAGTTAAAGACCGAAGGGCCCTTATCTGGCTGTCTGCAGACATATCTGTGGCTCTCGGGCTGGTTTAAAGGCATTCCTGGCTGTTTTATCAGGGTTTGTAAAGTACAGGCTGTCTCTCATAAGGATCTCCCCATCAGTCTTAATTAATAACACAAATACAGCCTCAGGAAGTGCTAGAGTTCCATCAGTGCACACAAGCCAAAAAGAAGCATTCTGTACAGCCATTTCTCTCGACTTTCTTGGTTTCTTATTCACTCAACACCTTACTTAGCTATTTATGAAAAAAGTGATCTTCTACAAGTAGACACTCACCTTACATTAATATAGAGATAAAATACTACACCTATAAAGCATTCAGAGTGAATTTCCAGGCATTTGTATCAACACCAACCATCACGCTTGTATCTTTTGACAGATGTCCCAGTTCTTTCATTGTGTTTCTTTGCTTTTATGTCCCTTTGCTTTAATTTTGCACAGCACATTCTGAGGCTTCCTGACAGATGTTTTTGCAGACACAATATGAGATCTTTGGACATGTTGATCTGTCTAGACTCGATGACAGTAACGCTCCTGCTGCCTTGTGCTTCAAAAACCAGGTCAGAGGGGCCAATGGCACTTTAGAGAAACATTCTCTGGAATTTCTGATGGGGGATTGTAAGGATGAAATGGGAGGGATGTATGCTAACAATAACAAAAAAATATAACTGCCCCTTTTTACCTCCACACTACTTTTCACTCTTTATTTTTGAGGAAGAATGACTCTTGATGTACAGTATGTGTATGGGTGGGTGGGTGTGTTTTCAAATGTGCTTATATAGAATTACCATAGACTTCCCATTCTTAATAGAATCCCTGCTGGGGGAAGGAAGAATCCTACTCGAGACAAGCGTTCATCAGAAATAGGGAATTTCAAATCCATTTGGTTAAGGACTACAGTGTAATGACTCCCTATGGAGGCTGATCAGAAAAGCAGGCAAAGAATTTGGAATGCACTAAAAGTATTCACTAACTTTTAGAAGGACAGCAGAGAGGGAAAAATAAGTTTTATGGAGAGCTAGTTCTGCTCTGGTTTGGCAATTGGAAAAGGAGTTGAGGATCTGGCAACCCAGGATGCACACTAAGTGCAGACAAAGACAGTAGTTACAGCAAGAATCACCAGGAGTGCTGGGCGAACCGAAGAGAGATTACATAAGAACTTAGATCCGTAGATCTCTGTCTGTTTGTCTGTGTGTCTAGACAGACCTTTCTTTATAGTTGCAATAAGCATTGTAGTTAAAATGGCAGATTCTCAAGTCAATTATGAATGGTTCACCATCCTGCTGTTTATTAGCATGCTGGGTTTGTGAGACCCACATAATGCAGCCTTTTATCCATCATCAGCCATAGCTAAATAAAAATGCATTTAGAGCCAATCCAACATTTCATTCTCCAACTGAAGTGGAGTAAATGAAATCAGAGGCTTCTTTAATTGAGGATGTTCTTGCTTTAAGGCAAATCTGATGAGAGAGGGTTTGGCCTCTCTTTGCACTTCAGCTGGGCAGTAGAACTGTGGATAAGGCCTTCAACCTCTGCAGCTCTGAAAGATTGAAAATGTGTCTGGTAAAAAGCCTCCAGACCACCATGCCATTTAGACTGAACAGAAGTAGCCAAAAACCATGAAATATTACAGTTTGACTGCTAATTAATTGCATATGAACAAAAAGGACTTTCCTGCTATGCTTCCATAACAACTTAATACATTTGCAGATCTGGGATAGTGAAAAACCATTTTTCAAACCACAAATGTCATTCAGGACAAGAAAAATGTCTGAAAACACGGACGTCATAATCATTTGTAATGGAAAAAGGGAGTAGAAGCTGCAGTAAACTGCAAGATGAGGCAATAAATCATTTTGCTGCAATTCATAGCATTACTGTTAAGTGAGACTGGGTTACTTAAAAGAAAAATGTATTTATTTGATATGATCACCACTGCTTTCTTTTCCTTTTGTCTGCATCCTGAAATTCTGAAGTTGTTCCAACTTGAAACCATGTTTTTCACTATATCCCAAAATCTTTAGTACAAGTTTACAAGGGACAAATAGATACGTAGATAGATAGTTCCTGTGGTTATCTTTCCCAGATCTGAGCGCACAGGAAACCATGTGGTGTTAAACTTAGAGATGGCATCTGGAGGTACCTTGCCAGGAATGGAGACTTTATGTGTTGTTCATCCATCATTTGAGTTTACTGTCCTGTTTCTGCTTAGTGTGCTTCAGTGATTTAGATTCAATAGCTATCTATCAGTTTATTAGCTGAAGAACATTAAAGAGCTGTGGAGAAATATTGAATACATTCAGCATAAATCAAAGTTAATCTCAGTTCAAACTCAAAAAAAAATCTGAATTAGGTGGATAGACTGTCAATCTTAAAGTCTGTCATTTATCTTCATTATTTCCTCTTTTATCTATTACATTTCATTTAGTGCTTAAATTCTTTTTCACGTCCACAGACTCAGACATTTACACAGCTGCCCTTACCGCTGCACGCTGGAAGGCCCCCCTGGTGTAGGTGCCACCTCCTCTGTAGGTGATGGAGGGAATCTCTTTGCTGAAGAGCGAACACTTGTGTTGGTGGGCTTTGGGTGCAGACACATAGTCCACTCTTGTAACCACATGGCTCTTGGAACTAAATGTCACCAGTGCTACACGTGTTGCCTCCGGCGCCACCGGAAAATCTGACAGCAGCTTTCGCACAAATCGCAACTCGCTCCCAAAGTTGGAAGCTCCCACGCTGGATGACTCGTCCACGAGAAAGACCAGATCCAGACAGCCTCCCCGTTCCCGAAGAAGACGCACATTCTTTCGGAAGACCTGACCGAGACGTTCTACTTTGCTCCCCGCACTCTCAGAGAGGTTTTGCCTGGTTTGTGCCGCTTGACGCAAAGCCCGCAGGGACAACTGCTGAGCCTTGCTCGGCCAACCAGTACAGCCTAAACTGTACAGGAGCAGTAAGGTGAATCTTAAAGTCAATGTAACTCTTAATGTCACCATGATAACGCCACAAACACCACACGTGTCCGATAGTGGCTGAGAGAACATATTGAGGCGTATAAGTTTGTTGCAGTACCTTCTCTTCTTTTGTTTTCTTCTCTATTTTTTCCAAGCAGGGTGAGGCTCCTATCTCTCCACTGGTCTCAGGCATCTGTGAAGCTCCTGAATTTCAGACACCCTCCAAATGCCATCTCTCCCTCTCTCTGAAAATCATTTAAAAAGAGCGAGATGGTGAAAAAAGTTCGATGAGAATGAGAGAGGGTGTGTGTGTGCTGGTGCGAGGACTAAGAGAAGGAGTAAGAAAGAAGAGTGAGAGAGCAGCGGCAGAGGAGGGGAAAAAGGGGGCAGTAAGAGGCATGAGTGTCTCTCTCTTTTTCTTCTCATCCCGTTCTCTTCCTTATTCCTCTACTTGTTCTGCTCTTCTCTCTTTCTTTTTCCTCTCCCTGTCCTAGAGTGCTTTAGTGAGGTTGTTGTGTCATTGGAGCACTCCAGACTGTCTGTCAGCCAGTGCCTTTGTGAGAGTATAAGTGTGTGGTGTGTGTGTGTGTGTGTGTGTGTGTGTGTGTGTGTGTGTGTGTGTGTGGTGTGTGTGTGGTGTGTGTGTGTGTGTGTGTGTGTGTGTGTGTGTGTTGTGTGTGTGTGCTGTGAAGGAGAATGAGAGATAGAGACTTTTGTCTATCAGCCTGTCAACATGCCCAAAGAAAACATCAGCACGGTGCCTGTTGATCAAATCCTATTATGTCTGGCAATCGTCTGCTCTCGGACAATACAAACTCTCACCAAACTACCAGGTAGATGCCAAGAGAGCCATCTGCTAATGAGAACAATCGCAAGGAGCTGTAGACAAAACAAGCATGAATGGATACAGAAGCAACACAATTCATATGACAAGCAGAAAAGGATGTTAACAGGTTTTAAATCGAAGCTTGGTTATATTAAGAGTGCACATGTCATGCGAGTTTTGTAAGCAGAGCTTCCAGTCTTTGATTATTTCCTCTTGTTTTCTCTGGGGTCTGTGGGGAGAGAAAATCTCAAGTATGATCTGACCCCCTCTCTGTCTCTTTAATTTGTTCCTCCTTTCTTTGTGATTTTTAGCTGTAACCAAAACAAAGTCTCAATGCTTAACGCAGTTTTAGGTGTTAGCTGGCCACAGTTTGGCCAGGCTTTGAAAAACTTAGATTAATACAATTGAACCAACATGTGAATCCCAGCTGTCATGGCTTTTGACAGGACAAAACGGACAAAGATTTGCAGTATTGTGAGATTATAGCTCTGCTGTCTGTAAAAATAACTGTGAACTTTGTGTCTGAGAGCAAAAGAGGACAGCGTTGTTTGGTTCACTAGTGTCTGAGCAGCTTGTGCACAAGGAACACACCTCTCTGCTCACCATAAGGAGACCCAGAAACCTCACAAAGCAATATCTATATGTATTATTTAGTAATTTTTACTATTTTATCTTGCATGCCATAATGGTAACTGTAGGCACATTTTAAGTCATACACATGCACCATAAATCCACTCTGATCTCCTGTTTCTTCTGTCTTTCATCTGATTGGCATTAGTGATATGGTGGTGACACATTCTTGACATTTTATTCAAACAATAGGGGAATATGTCAAGATAATACAAACACCTAATTTCTTGTTACATTAGTGTTAAGCACTTTGCATTTTTTATATCTCTTGTTTATATACATCTGAAAATTAATGTCTGTGTTTTTTTTTTCTGATGCAAATAATTTTTAACAGAAGAGTTTTCAAACAGGGGATTTACAATACAAAAAGGCTTTTCACTCGTTGGCAAAGCAAAGCGTCTCATATAAAACTTAAAAATTAAAGAATAGGGCCCTCTATAGGTTAATAAGGGTACTTGTTGTTTTAGTTGTTCGACTGTTAGATTAGATTCAACTTTATTGTCATTGTGCAGAGTAATGTCATGTAGTTAGTAGGGCTGTCAAATGATTAATCACAATTAATCACATCCAAAATAAAAGTTTTGTTTACATAATATATGTGTGTATACTGTGTATATTTATTATGTATATATAAATACACACACATGCATGTATATATTTAAGAAGAATATGTTATGTTTATATATTAAATATATTTTATATATAATATAAAATATAAGAATATAAAATATATAAATGTATATACATGTAAATATTTTCTAAATAGATAATTTATGTGTGTGTATTTATATATACATAATAAATATACCCTGTACACATACATATATTATGTAAACAAAACTTTTATTTTGGATGTGATTAATCGTGATTAATCATTTGACAGCCCTAGTAGTTAGCAAAGATTTGCAGTATTGTGCAAATCTTTGTGCAAATATATATATATATATATATATATATATTTATATATATATATATATGCTTATTTTTACATTGGCTATTTGCACTTCTGGTTATATACAGTATATAACAACAATTTTAAGAACTTGTTGGAGGGCCTTCTGGTCTTGGTCTGAGACACACTGTGAAGTTTGTTAAGATGCTTCAGTTGTGCACTGATAAAGGTTTTAGCAGGATGTGGGGGCACCCCACGTTTTTGTTAATAAACGTTTTGTAAGCTAGTTTGTCAATGTATCTTACTGTTTTATTGTTGTTATGCTTTTTAATTAAAAATAACGGATCCATCTTTTGTTTTAGTCTTAAAAAGTGAAAGGTTTATAGATGTAAGCAAAACAGACAGTTATCTTTTATTGTAAAATGTGACAAGATTACGAAATCCAAAGTGAAAGCATCCAAGCCCGGCTTATAACACAGAAAAAGAGGAACTCCCATTCACAAAATTAAAATCACAAATAATACTGCTGATGAAAAATAATGGGTTGAATGTTAACCACTTTCATTTCCATATAACTATAAACTATGATGAAAGTTCAACAGCATGCACTGAATATTTGCAAGTTGTAGCAAAAAATAAATAAATAAAAACAACCCTGTTTGTGCAACCAAACTGAGAAAGTTAGTCGCAAAAGATAAGACCAGTGGGAAGTGGGGTCCACAATCAGTTCCTTGGTCTTCTGGGTGTTGAGTGCGAGATTATTGTCTGCACACCACACTGCCAGCTGCTGTAGGTTGTTTCATTGTCATCGCTGATCAGGCCTAACACCGCGGTGTCGTCTGCAAACTTGATTATGGAGTTAAAGCCATGTACAGATAGCAGTCATATATGGGTGAAAAAGGAGTGGAGAATTGGGGGGGGGGGGGGGTGTCAAGGTCAGTGAGTATGGAGATCAGCTTATCAGAAATCAAAGTATTAAAAGAAAAGCTGAAATCAATGAATAGCAATCTGACATAAGGTGCTTTTATCAAGGTGATTCAGGGCAGTGTGGAGAGCTGAGGCAATGGCATCCTTAGTTGACCTGTTGGGTTTGTAGGCAAACTGAAATGGTTTAGTGTTGGGGGCAGGCGCATTTTCAGATGGGAGTACCAGCCTCTTCAAACATTTTGCTATTGTTGGCATGAGAGCGATAGGGCAGAAGTCATTAGGGGCCACTGCAGCACCATGCTTTGTTACTGGCACAATGGTGGTTGTTTTGAAGCAGGTAGGGACAATGGCCAGGGCCAGGGAGAGGTTGAAAAATGTTAGTAAAGACATCAGCCCCCCCAGCTGTTATTGCACAGGCCTTGAGCACTCGGCCAGGAATGCCATCAGGGCCAGCCGTTTTGTATGCTTTCACCCTGCTCAGAGTGGACACACATCACTGTTGGAGAGTGTGAGCTCAGGTCGTTGGGTGATTCTGGCTTTCTGTGTGGCATTTCTGGCTGTCGGGGGTGCTGTTTTGATGGTTTTTAGTCTGTATGGACATGAATGCCTATCCACATACAGCGAGGATCATCCTCAATCCGCAGTTTGTAATAAGGTTTAGCAGCGTTAATTCCCCTCTTTAGATTGGCCCTGGGATAAACTTGTAGGCTTCTCGGTCACCAGATCTGATAGCTGTATCACATGCTTTTAGTTGAGAAAACCAGTCATAATGCTTGTCATAATTGTAATGCTTGTCATAATTGTAAGTTAAATTATTTTGCATTACAGAACATTGAACTCAATAGGGGGCCTCATGATGACTTAAAATTATTTAAAATAAGACAAAACAACCTAAAACAACTAAAAAATAATGATATGATTCCCACACAAACCTGGAAAATGTAGATAAATAAGGTAGCCTATTTTAAGTGTGATTAAGTGTAATAACAACTCAATGGGCATTTGTATTATTATTTTATTATTGTATATATACACACACATATACTCTCTAGTCTCTACTGTATGGATGTGAATTTACATTTCCTTCAGCCTAAGGCTTATCATTTCACTTTTAGCGTGAAAGGGCTTTTAAATTTGCCAAAGACAGAACTTAAAAACAAACAAGTAGGCTAGCCCAGATGAAAAAAAAGTAACACGTTATTTTAAAGTAACTAAGTAACACAATTATTTACTTTTTAAGGGAGTACGTACACATTATTGTAGTGCATTACTTTTAAAAATAATTTTTTGTAACATTACAAATTATATTTGTTTTCATCTTGAGATTATTTTAATTTAAATCTTAAATATTGTAAACATAATATTAAAGAGAGAAAGAGAATTACCACAACTTAAAAAGATTGAGTGCAAATTCATGAAGAACTCATATTTATTCAGCTGGCTCCATCTATTGGTGAAAGGATGCATGTGTGCCCTGCATGAGCCATTATTTGATACTCTTTTATATGATCCGATAAAATCCAGATTAAAGATTGTAACATTTTGTGCATGTTTGTAAACTTTGAGGCCATGTATAAGCTAATGTACTCCTAAATGTTGACAAACACTCACTTTTAGCCGTTTTAGTAGGCCATTTCATTCTTTTAAGAGTGCAGAATCAGACACTGGTTAAAAAAAAAAATCAGAAAACACCCAAATATAAAGAAATATTTAAGATATAAATATTGCATGCAACAATTTTATTTGGGTTTCAAATGCTTTTGATGGGCGTCAACTGGAAAAAAAAATGCTGTTTAAAAGCCAGTGTTGTAGTTTATAGCATGCACCACGCAGGGCTAATAGGGCCATCTAACCAGCCTTACTGTACACTGCACAGATGCTCTCTAGAATGATAATACCCTCCTCCTAATACAACTAGTGAGAAAGTAGCAAATCAATGGTTCATAACAGTGAACAAAGCCTATGCCTTTTCAAAGACTATTTGAAATAACACATTAAAACCTACTGAAACATTGTGTTTTTTGTATTTGTGTTTTCATGTTCGAGTTATTTGACTGCTTAAGCTATATATATGTACTGTACACTGGCCAGCATTAGCCCAGAACACAAACATTTGACATTCTGAAATTAGTGTTTTCATACTTGTTTCAAGTATTTTTTGTTGTGGTTGTAGAAAAGCAATTCCCATTGTGTCTGTCCTCAAACAGCCAGCGCCCACAATTTTATGTTATGATCGGTGTAGTGGTGTGCAGGTTCTCTCAGGGATATTTTTAGCACAATCACTGACGTAGACATGAATAATTCATGAGCTCTGCAGCTAAATAATTGGGCAGATGCTGTGACATCACAACATATCAGTGACGTGAGATTATACCATCTGCAAAATAAGGCTGCATTTATTTAACGTTTAACTTATTTATCCAGTTAAAATAAATATAACCAATGAGAGACCGAAAACCACATTACATGTGTGAAATGTGAAATCACTTTACAGCTGCAATTTCGAGAGAGAATAATTTGGTATTTCCAGAAATAAGGCATAGGAAAACATGTTGTCCTCTTACTGTAAGAAGAGTTACTGCCTTTTGCAAAAAAAAAGCTGACACACACACCCACAACACATTTCAGTCTTGTTCCAAACTTAATGACAGAATAAGAGACTTTGTTAATTTACATACTGCAAAAAAAAAAAAAAGAAAAGAAAATCTCACACATGTGCAAAAACCAGAGACCCAGGGGAGCAAAAGTGGATGTCTCTGATGGGATAGCTGAGCGCAGGAGATTGAAAAACACAGCACGGGAGGAGTGGAAAAGTATGGAAACATAGGAGACTGGATTGAAACGGAATTCCAAAAAACATGATCACTCTGAGGAGAGCATGAGGCGAGGATGAAAACACCGAGAGAACCTGGGAAGAGGGGGGGAAAGAGAAAATCTGTATCCCAGAAAAGCAAACAAATATGTCAGGGATACATAATTGTACAGGGATACTTTCATCCCAAAATGATAATTCTCTTATTATTTACTCACCCTCATGTCATTCCAAAACTGTGAGACTTTCCTTGTTCTGTGGAAGTAAAATGACTAGAATATTTCATATTTGGGTGGACTATCCCTTTAACCCATGATTTGATTAAATACAATGGGACTAAAGTTGTATTAAACTTAACTCAAACTTAAGATGTGACGGCATATGCTTAAGCTTTCATAAATATCTCGTTATCAAGATGATGAAAGGGGGGGGTGATCATTTCCAACAATGATGGTTAAATGTAATTAACACTCTGCTACTGTGCTGCCGATTGAAAACACTGGATCCCAAACCACTTGACTGATCACTGAACCTCCCACCTTTGATTAAAAAACAAAATGACAGCTTCTCACTCCAGAACACACTGTCACCTCACAAAGAAACATAGTTGTTAGGCTGGGACAAAACAAAATCACAAACAAAAAAGCAAAAAAACAAAATATCAACCAGTAAATGTGTGCCAATATTAAAAGCCTAGTCCCACTTAAAAAATAAACATGTATGTCCCATCTTTAACTGCATCCTCATGTCATTCCAAACCTGTATGCATTTCTTTATTTTGGCATAACACAAAAAGAGCTCTATTTGTAGAAAGTTGGTCTCCCAAACACCATTGAAACTCCACTGAACCTCACAGTATTGACAAAAAATACACACTTTTTCTAAGGATCTGAATGTTAATACACCAAACAATGTATGTAATATATATTTATTCATCTGTGTTGTGTGTTTCCGTTTACTGGAATAAAGATCTATGTTCTAGGACATATTATTCTTTGAGCAACATGTGTCTGTTTTTTATGGTAAACAGACGTATCAAATTACACTTCCTAGAACATACTCCACTGCCCCAGATGCCGCTCTTCAATTCTTTCTTCCTTCACTTACACTCTTTCTTATCTCTTTTCTCTCAGAAAGTCCTAAACTAATTTCATGATTCTCTGGAGTCACACAAACACATGACCTTAGGTATGTGTAGACATGCTGATTTGTGAAATAAGCACCATTTTGTCCTGTTTTTAATTTTCCTCCATTCCTTTGCTCAAGTTTAACTACCTAAGCGGAACCTCATCCACATTTAGTAACACTCGTGTTGTGGCTAAATAAAGTGTCCCAGGCAACCAAATCTTGTTACATGGTGGCAGAGCATTAACTCAGCAGCCTTGGAGGTTCAACAGCTCAAAAGCTGGTTCTGACTTTTTTCAGGTTTAGAAACAATACATGGATGGAGCAGAGTAGTAATAGCGGTCAATCACAACGTAGCATCATTTCTAAAGTATTCAGTTTTATATATATAGAAGATTCTGTGGACACTAATAAAACGTAATCAAGTAACTGGTGTAACATTGTGTGCCATTTGAACTCCTTTGTACAGCGGTCTGATGCTAAGTTGAACGTCTGAAATTCATATTATAGCAGTTAATTCATAATTATATTTGTTTACTCACATTTACTATGCTGATATAATATTCAAAACTATGTATTAGAATAATGCTGAAAATTTTAATTTTCACCAGTGGTGATATAAGCCAGAGAAAATGAAATCTCACGTGGCCATGAATCCATTGATCAAAAGAAATTGTGGTGTCAAGCTGGAACACGGGCTGTAACTGAGATTAAAAGGGGTGCTGCTGGCAATATCTCTCTATATTCATGGTGATGATTAATGTATCTCTGAATTAACACTGCCTAAATGTAATCTGGTTATAGTTCAATTTTCTCTGAGGTTAAGATGGGCTGTATTTGTCTTGGCTGAGCTCTGCTTTTGACATTGATCTTGCCATTGCGTTTCTATTTTTTCCATCCACTGGGGGCAGTAAACAGAAGTAAAATGCACTGGGTATTTAATAACCTCATATCTCTGTGAATCTCAATGGTTTCTCGTGTCCCTCTTATCACTGAGAAAGAAGCGTACATGTGTTGCAGAATTTGAGACGGGACAAGACGGAGAGACAAAGGGAATAATGGCCATATCAATGTAAGCAACCATTTATCAGTATGTTGAAGGCTAACTGTTGATGACATTTGACGTTCCACTGGAGTTTAAACTCCAATGTTCTGCCTTTCTCACCAGCCTATGATCATTTTGCTGAACGTGGTTGTAAAGTCTATTGAAAATTTTCTTCATTACTGGCCTGCCATCTCTCCCAATTTTCAGGCCTTTCTTCCTTCACCCATTATAACATTACAGCGCTGTGTCCTTTACAGACCGATTGCTCCACAGGTATAGGTTCTCAAACGGATCCAGACAGGAAAGTCTCCATCACAACAGCAGTTTGTTTTCTGTTGTCTTCCTCAGGCCTTCCAGCTTAACATGCTACTCACTGCATGTGGATTTGATATGTTTATCTGTCCACTGTATTGCTGGATTAAAAGGAGGAGATTGGGTCAGTCCAGACAAGATTAGTGCAGTCAAACACACATTCACACAGTTTCTACATTTACACTAAGTTAAAATAATTTAGTGGGAACTTCAACTATCTTTAGACAACAACATTTACCATTTTCATATGATTTATAAAATCTTAATGTCTCTAATACGGGCAGGCATAGTTTATAGGCAACAGAAGAAGCAACAAAGCATTAACAATTTTATAGAATATTTGAATTTATTTTTATTAAATACATTTAAAAAATATGTAATTTAATTATTATATTTGGGCGCGCACCGCTCCTCCGTCGCGGGCGCGCCAAGCCACTAAGTGGAGCCGGATCTACGGGATCACGACACCTGAGAGGAGCTTTTTCTGGGCCACGCCTCCCGGATCGCGGGGCCTCAAACATGATATACATAATCAACAGCGTCGATGCGCCGTCATTCGCGCATCAGATGTACGCTTGGACACGGGGGTTCGGCAGCGGGGTGCGGTGGGCGGCGGTGCGGGAGGCGGCGAGCTCGCGTTCGGGTCTCCTTGACGTGAGGCCATGTGCATCCTTATTTGCTTGAGGGCGGATGCTCACCTCGGTGAGGTGTTAAGCGCTCTTCCATGCCGGGGGGGCAGCGGCCGCCTGTGAAACAGAGCAGGGGGAAAAGAAAACCAATGTCAAAAACAAAAAAAAAAAGAAAACAAATGGGTGACTGGGGACTTAACGATCTCCTCGGGGGTCGTTGTCGGTGTTACCTCACACTATGCCGCATTACTCCACCAGCTGTGGCGAGGTTGAGAAAACTACACGACAAACGACTAGACAGAGAAAATCCCCGAAGGGTGGATTTATTGACAACTTGTGCTTTGAGTGAAGGACAGATGCTCTCAGTAGTGCTCCAACTCCCCTCGTGCTTCTGTGCCTTGAGTGGTGGGAGGTACCCCGTGCGGGTGCTCTCTGGGTTGGGGGATGACGGTCCCACGCTGCTCTCTATGCAGAGGAGGGGAAACGTTAGGTGATGTGTCGGGAGACATTGTCACAATACTGCTTCCTCCCCGGCTGAAGTAGACGACCTCTTCATGAGCTGCAGGTCGCGGCGCTCAGCCGTGAAGAGCTAGTGCCTTGATTCCACTGTGGTGCCAGGGCGAAGTGACGAGCGTCGCGGACACAGTCACAGTGGAGTGTGCGGGTGGGCCTCTGAGAGCCATTAGATATCAAACAAAAGCATGTATCAATGACAGCACAGCTGTTGCCAACACAGTTCTGGAGTCGTCTGGTCAATTGATTCTGTAATAGTATGATAATGATATGATGCAGTTGGCATAAAACATTACATTTTAACTTGAACTGCTCTCCTTTTTTATGTCTTCTATTATATTTGAGGTTCAAGAGATATGAGAATTAAGTTAAAGTTCTGACCGCTGTAAAGACTCTGTATTCGTCCCCAGTAGAACTGCACTTTGCCCAACGTGAGACAATTACTATGTGTGTGTGTGTGTGTGTGTGTGTGTGTCAGGTTATATCCAGGTTATATCTTGTGTGTGGTTGTGGTTGTCTGTTGTGGGTATGTGTGTGTGTGGTTGTGTGTGTGTGTGTGTATGTGTGTGTGTGCTGTGTGGCGTGGGTGTGGGTGCGTGTGTGTGTGTGTGTGTGGTGTTTATGGCTGCTGTAAACATCAGAGGGTCTGAAAGCTGCAAAACTGTGCCTTCATGGCAGTAATATTTAGATAGTATAGCAAAAGCCACAGCCAGTCTATTAAAGTGTTGGGCGGATTTTGAAGCCAGCACACAGATTGCTGTTTGTTGGAACCCCACAATCCTTAAGGGATTTTTTGATCTTATGACTATTTTTCTGGTTTAGAAACTAAGCAATTGTAGTCACAAAAATATTTGCTTGAGTCTAAAGTTCACTTGAACTTGCTGTCTGATCAGTAGACATGACATGCCTTGTGGGCCTGTGTAAAAAACAGAAACATGTATCAGCTGTAAAATATTTTTCCACCCACCTCAACTTAAAAAAGTTCAGTTGTTAGTCATCAGGTGTTGCCGATAACAAGGGTTTCTGAAAACTGTGCATATATGTTTAAGTGGGTCAATCAAATTGGCTGTACAAATTATTTTAACTTAAATTATATTAAAATGACCTAAAAAAAAAATCATGTTGAATCTGGTATATCTTAAGAAAAAAAAGACAGGGTCAGACATATATTAAAGCTGACAGAGTAAGATAACAAGAACAATGTGGAACAACTTTAACATACTATCAAATAAACAAAAGTTCAGCATTTCAGCATCAAGTTTAGCAGACATGATTCCCGGATGATGATGACCAGTGTGTTTATTGTTTTATTTTTAAATATTTTTTAATAAAAAAATACAAATATAACACTAGTAAGCAAGCATGGGGCCTTCTGTGCCAATTCTGGGGGTAAAGTCACTCTTTTACCCCAAGGGTCTTTTATTTTATATATATAATATATATCTTCGTATATATAGCATATATCCATATATATATAGATATATATATATATATATAGGGCACACCAAATAGGTACAGAAAACTTTGATATTTAGCCCCTAACATAATTCATAGATCACTTTATGGTGTTGTATATATCACGATGTTGTATGTGTGTGTGCTATGGTTACTGCCTACAATGCAAACAAACGAACTTGTTCTGGTTTAATGGCAGGGTGAAAATACTGGTTTCTTTACTATTTTTGTAATAACGAAAACGTTTTACCATTACTAGAACATCATTTGTAACGGTATTTGAAAGGGCCCTCACCCTTCCCTGTGAGACCGTATTATTGTGGTGTAATATTTTCACCAGGCTTGGAAGCAAGCACCACTGAGAGGTCCAGAAAAAGACGATATAAAAATGAAAGTTGTATATTGTTAGGTTCAGGTAGGTCATATTCCTTACCGTGCTGTGTTCAACCAGCTTGCCAGCTTATGAGGAAGGTGGATAGTTACCACGACAAAAAAACAAAAAACAAAAAAACAAGCAGTGACGTGGGGGAAGGGGAGGAGACTGGTGAGGAGGGGGTTACATATTAGGAGTAAATACTACGGACTGTGGAGGCGCTTGGACCACTGGTGGTGCTTTGGATATCACTGGAGACAGCGCCGACACTGAACTACCTAAAGGCTTTTGCTCCCAGAGTCCTTGGCCAAAACGGATGCACGCCGTCGCCCTTAAGAACGATGGAGAGCATCCGATATTTTAATAGGTAAGCTTTACAAGGAGAAGGGAGAAATTTTGTGAATAGGTTTTCGGGCCTTTCTAGATCGTCGCCGTTTTGGTTGAAGGCAAAACTTAACCAAGGCAGATTAAAACCTGGATAACCTTCACACGACTTAGCACACTAAGCAAGACACTGAAAACATAAAAAGTTCGCGGAACTGGAGTATTAGCGTAGTTTTTGTTACACTCGATATTAATGGCTGCATATGGATGTTTCAACGCACTAAAAGCGAAACATTCAAACCCCTAACAGCTGATACCTGACAGTGACCTTATTTTAATCCTATTTTAGCCTTTCACGGCAAATCGCCCACTTACCTGGGTGTACTCTACTCTGTCATGCCACTACCACAGAATATAAACTGACCACATGCTTCAACGAGCCTCACGTTGATAAGGAAGGAAAGATAAAGTGCTCATGGTGGCATATTTTGTTCGAGAATAGAAATTCCCCGGCTGTTTATTTAATCATTACAGTCGCTATCTGAGATCTGACCAGCGGCACGCGTCAAGCGCGGCTCCTCGCGTCACCTCATCACCGCCTCACAAGCCCGCTCAATATCAGGACTGGGACATCTCAATCACCAACATGACGGATGGACCGAGACAAAGAGCAGCGCAGGTCCGCGAGCACCAGCGAGGATGCAAAGGTGAGGGCCGCAGACACAGGTAAAAGGGGCCTTTGGACATCATCAGTTCGCGTTGAAAGAAGGAGATTGGTCTCGTCAAGTGCTTGTGTGGCATTATTGTCGGTGAGTGTTTCAGTGCTGCTCCTTTAAATAAATAATATTTTTCAGAGGGGTTTTAAAAACGGTGGAGGCCTATGCTCAAGCATGCTCTTGATGCTGAATGGAACTGAATCTTGCACTCGGCTTGGCTTTCTTTACAACACATACTAACCAGTCCAGTCCTCTGAAATAGAAACTAGGTCAAGGTTACGTTGGGCAAATCAAAAACATATATGAATGAAGATATATAGGAGGCCTATTAGAGCATCGATATGGAGTAGCCAATGATAAGGGTTTTTTTTATGGCCACTAATTAAATTTCATCTCATAACGAATGTCAATTTTAATATTTTAAAATGTTAATCTTAGTTTGTACACAATAATGTTGTTGTTATTCTAAAAATATTTATGGTCATTATGTTTAACTGTTAAGGTCTGGCATTATTTTTATTCATCGTAATCAGTATTGGTCATACAAAAACTATAGATCTTGTAGTTAAATATTTCATACCAAATGTAATGATAACAAATAACATTTGTTACAAATGCATTTAAAAGAAGAATATTATTTACACTCAAAATATAAAATGTGCAGTATGCATTAACAAGGCTGTGAGCAGATTTGGGAACTTACGATTGGCAGAATCACTGCTACTGTCACTATGGACTTCTGCAAGATAGGCATGTGCGTTCTTTTAGCTCTTCATTCAGAATAGAACATTATGATTTAAAACAAACAGAACAAGAATTTTAAACAAAAATGCATCTGCCATGCATTTCAGAATAGAACATTATGATTTAAAGACATAAACGGGACAAGAATTTTAAACAAAAATGCATCTGCCAAATTGGTGCTATTCACTTTTGCTCTTCTGTCAGCGGGTAAAGAAATCAGGTCTGTGGTAGAGAAAACGCAAAGTGAGGTGGAAGCAAAGACAGGAAACGTGACTGAATTTTGTTAAATTGTCATGTTGGTTATTGCTGAGTTTGTTGCAGAGCTATTCTCATTATTGCTTTAGGCAGCATTAAGCTATAAAAATATATTTGATGTAATGATAACAGTTAATGAAAAGTAAAACCCACCCAAGATAATCCCAACCCACATTTTAACTGCAGCTATATGATAATCCTCTTCAGAAATCTTGATCAGGTCAGGTCACACATTCACATGCTCTCTGTCGCCCCACGTGAACATCATTATCAGGTGATTGTCATTTCGGATCACTCAAAGCTTTCATCAAGCCTTTGTTGTCTGTGTGCTTCATTACATTTATCAGAAAACTTTATAACTGCTGCCATTCTCATCCTTATCTTCACCTTCAATGTGATACCGAACTCTCATTTACCTGGAAAAATGAAGCATGGACCTGAAAGTGAACATTTTGTGGATTTTTGAGTTGCTTAGCCCCAGTTTTTGATGTTGATTTTGCTGGATTATTAGATTGGAAACAAGTTTTAGAAGAGGAGAGGTTGACAGATCTTTTGTAGGTGAATGAAAGAGAAAGAGATTGTGAAATGCTTCAGATATCAAAGTGCAAGCTGGCCTCAAAATGTTACAATGAAAATGCTTTTGGATTGGTTGGAGAACATCATGTATTAAGATGGTTACAAGCTTGCAAAGTTTTATGTGTGTCAAACTAGATGTAAGCAGTCAGCAACTCAAGTTCTCAAGTTCTTGATCTGATACAGTCACAATTAAAGGTTGGTAAACTGATTAAAATGAAATGAAAGAAAATGAAAGAAAATCAAGAGGACAGTTGAGAGGGATTCGCCTCAGCAAGCATGTTTGCAAGAGTAATAAATACCAAAGTACCAGTATTGTACATCACTGCACAATAAATGAGCCATGTCTCTGCACAATGATTGACATAAATATGATAAGCTGATAGCAAAGAGTGAACTCACTTTAAGGTAAGTCAGTTCACTGCGGACACTTTGGCGCCACGCCCCACTGTGCAGCTATAGTGCACGTTGGTCAGGGGTGGCCAATGTCGTTCCTGGAGAGCCACAGTCCTGCAGAGTTCAGCTCCATCCCTATCAAACACACCTGAACCAGCTTATCAAGATCTAAGTGTTACTACAAGTTTTTATGAAGGTTGGAGCAAAACTCTGCAGGACTGTGGCTCTCCAGGACCGACTTTGGCCACCTCTGATGTAGGCACTAACCAAATCAATGTCACTATCTCAAATCAATACAAAACACAGCTAATTTGCATGCATGTTGTACAGTAAAAAGCCAGATGAACTGAAAGGCATGACTTTAGTATAGTGTTTGACAAGCCTTAGCACAGTATTATTAGATCAGTGTGAGAAGATTGACAAACTAGAATTTCAAATCAGGGATTGCTGCTGTGTTTGCCTTGTGATGTTTGTGTGGTGATCACTCACTAGGGAAGCAAAAGGATGCAGTATGAACAGGAAATCCATCTGCATTTTTTCCCACTTGAGTCAGCAATAGTTCTCAATCTACAAGTGTGCACAATGATCTATCAGCCCCTTTAAGGATCCCAGCTTAAAACATGTTGATGTCCACATTTCACAGCTATTTTTCATATAGTCAAACAATTCTCCAGCTGGGTGATCAAGAAACCAGAATCAATCCCTACAAGCTTTGGCAATAGTAAAAAATACCTCTGATTGTGAAGTTGTGTAACTTGTACTTTGAGGTCATGAGATATGCTTAAGTTTGTGATAATCATATCTTGACAGAGATTTTTCATACCGGAGCTTAAAAGAGAGAACTGAAGAGGGAGAACAACCAAAGACAGAAGCTGAATGATCATGTCTATTCATGAAGGTTTATGGATATTCTTTTAGATCAGATTATTCTGCATATAAATCGTGACGGCAGTGACTGCAGAGAAGAAGTCATCTGATTACTTGTTTACAGTGGCTATGTTTAGCAGACACGCTTTATCATGATTGCAGTGACAATCCCACAGGAAAACCAAGACTAGTTGCCTTACTCAAGGGCACAGAGGTAATAGCACAGAAATTCTCCAACTCACGCATACCTGAATTTCCACATTTTTATGTGTGACATAAGTATCTAAATACTTTCTGGGGCCAATATATTTATCACAAACAGCCATGGATCACATAGTAAGTGCAAACACTGTTATACAGCTAGACAAATACACACTCCCCCATATATTTGCTGTGTGTACTCACTCCATTAGTCACACTGAATACTAACTCAGCAAATTCCAGTTTCCTCTCTGTGAAACTGTTCTCACCACCTGCTTTCTCTCTCTTGGTTCTCCATTCTCCTTCCTTCTCTCTTTCTCTCAGCCTCACTGACATTTTCATTTCCTTTTGATTTATACACTGTTCTGCTTTCCTTCAGGATTTTTTTTTTCTTTGTCACTGTTAGGTCTCACTTATCGCAACATTTCCTGAAGTGTGTCACACTGTCATCTTATCATGCCTTTCTATTAATTTTAGGGTGCATACATGTAGGGAAGTAATTTAGGGATGCATAAAATTAGGGAAGCAGCATATTGTATATTTATCAGCCAAAATGGGGAATTTATATGTTTCTGTCTATTTTAAGATTCAGATCATCATCTAGCACCAATTTAAAAAGATAGTGATAGATAAGGACAAAAATGTAATCATTTAAGTACTATCTCTTGAAAAAATGTTTATCTTTAAGTGCACGTTGGAGTGAATAATAGTTATTATAGTTTTGTGTACTATTGCGTTTTAAATTACTTTTTTCAAATACAAAGTAATATAGATTTATAATATGGATCATAACACAAAAATAAGTATTGACTTTTTAAAATATGAATCCCTAATGAATCCCTCAATCTAAAATCTCTTTAAATCCTTACTCAAAATAAAGTCTGTTCCATTCAAATGGCTTTTAAATTGGAGCACTTTATCAGATTCATCCAGACATCCATTTTTTTGGAGTTCATGGTGAGGATTGAAAGCTTATGTAGTGACATGGCAGCTCCACTTTTTTCACACCTGAATCCACTTCACTCATTCTGTGCTGCTGTTCTACATTAACTCCCATTTCTAATACCTAAGCTCTCGGTTTTCTCTTTTACAGGTAATATTATTGGCTCAGGAATCTTCGTCAGCCCAAAGGGAGTGTTGGAAAATGCCAGTTCAGTGGGCCTGGCCCTCATTGTATGGATAATCACAGGCATTATAACAGCAATCGGAGCACTCTGCTATGCTGAGCTGGGTGTTACTATCCCCAAATCTGGAGGCGACTACTCTTATGTCAAGGACATCTTTGGAGGGCTGGCAGGGTAAGTAGGTGACTTACTATTAGTAATGCAAACCTTAGTGTGAAGGGAATTTTAACATGATTTATTTTTTTTAAGGAACGTATTTTAACATCTGTGTGTGTTTTTATGCTACAGGTTTTTGCGGTTGTGGATTGCTGTGTTGGTGATCTACCCCACTAACCAGGCGGTTATTGCTCTCACCTTCTCCAACTACGTCCTGCAGCCTCTGTTCCCCACCTGCTTCCCCCCAGAGAATGGTCTGCGTCTGCTCGCTGCCATCTGCTTGTGTGAGTACCAGAAGGAGAAACACTGTCCTAGTATTTAGGGATTTTAGGGATTTTGACAGGTATATTAAGGCCTCCATTTAGAATTTAAGGCCAAGCTTAGCAAGCGTTGTCAATTCCTAGTCAACTGTCCTGGTAATGCAAATAGAGTAAGTCTTTTCATATTATGGCTTGATATTAAAATTCTATATTAGTTTGTGTAATAAAAAATTGTCAATAATTTTAAAAATGCAATAAGTAAAATTAAAAACAAAAATCACATTTAAGGGAGGATGTGGCTTGGACGTGAAAATATGTTAAGGTTATCTGAATGTTTTAAAAACTCATAAGATGAAAAACTTGCAGATGAAAAATGCAGGTCCAACTTTGCATTTTTGAAAACACTGTTTTATGTTGTTTACCTCACAGATGCAACAACAACAATCTGCTTGTGATTCACTTGCTAACACTTGTATATTTTAGACATTTTTCTCTGATAGCGCATGCACTCAAAGTTGCCAGGAACTTTAACACAGCCTCTTATGTTTGACCATGAGGCCAAATCACGCTCAAGCGAAAAAAAAACATTTTAAGCCAGGGCTAGAGAAACAGAGTTTTGGGACTGACAGAAAGAGAGAGATGGATTAATGTGTGACTGAAGAAGGCTGAGGGGAGTGGACAGAAAGGTTGTGGGAAAAAGTACGGAGGATAGAGAGGGATGAGAGTGAAAGAGAGAAGGATGTGTGAAGATGAATGGAATGATGTTTTCAAGGCGTCAAGAAGCCTTGAGCATGGGCTTTCTACAAATTTCACGCTGGAGCTACAAATACCTAATGCTGTATGTAGACAGACAAACAACAGACATCCTAGGAAAAAGAGAGAGGTCAACAGAAGATATAAGGTGAGACTTCACCTTGTTTTTAAAATAAGTGTATTAAGTTTCAATTTAAGACTAGCCTTAACAGCCGTTTAGTTGGTTCAGTTATGTATTAGATTTAAAAACTGTTCATAAACTTTTGTCCTTTTTATGAATCTGAGTCAGAATTATCTATTTAACTTTTGGCTTGTAAACCAGTACAAGCTGTTTGTCCAGTTTGTAGGGTAACAGAGCTGATCCAGCATTCACTGTGTACTTTTAAGGCTCTTAAGGAAGGGGGACTATATCACAATCAAAATGTGCTTCTGATTGGATGAAGTTGAAAAGGTTTTTTTTTTAATTAACCAGATGTTCTCAAGCAGCTCTAAAGCATTTTCTTCTTATTTAGTTTTGCCTTTGTTTTGTTTAGAGAACGGCAGGAAGTGAGTGAAAGGGCAAAAGTGGACACTATGGCACAGTTTTAGAGAATGTCCCTGCTCTTGTATCCTACTGCTTTATACCTCTTTACTACCTTTATGCCTTTTGTTCTAGAACCAGTACAGCAATTCTGAGAAAAGTATGTCTGTAAGTGTGCGCATGGCTCTCTTTCAAACGCTGCCAAATAGGCAGCATTTTAAGGGAACATAGGCACACTCTTGACACAAACACTACTCTAAAAGTAGTCTACCATTTAAGACACCCTTTGGCCAAAAACTGGCAGCATTGCATTTATATTTTTCAGAGAAGACAATCCAAAAATGCAATTGTTGTGTCCCAAATGGCATACTATGCTATTCCTATTTGCTACATAAGGAAAGCTGTGACAATGTATAAAGTGCCCAACATTTCACACTTCATTTTTTGGTTAATTAAGTGCATCATCAAGTTATTTTCATCATCAAGGCACTTTTTCTTTTTGGAATTTTCAGTGTAAACACACTATTTCTACTAAAAAATGCTATAGAATAGTGCATTAGTTCAGTGGGTATAGAAAAGAATCACCCCCCTTTAAAATAATCACATTTTGTTGCTTTGCAGCCTGAAATGAAGATGGACACAATTTTTGTTTTATCCAGCTGTACTCAGTGCATCTTAAAACATCCAAGTGAAAGATATCACACCAACATGCCATAAAAAAATAACTGAATCACTGTTGAGTTGGAAAAACAATCACCCCCTTGTGTCAGTATTTTGTTGAACCACCTTTTACTTTAATTACACCCTTTAGTCTGTTGGGATATGTCTCTATTAACTTTGCACATCTAGACTTTGTCCACTGTTCTTTGCAGAACTGCTCAAGTTCAGTTAAACTTGATGGTGTCCGTTTGTAGACTGCATGCTTCAAGTCATTCCACAGATTTTCAATGGGGTTTAAGTCTGGGATCTTACTAGGCCATGCAAGGACATTCACCCCTTTCTCCTTTTATCTCACTGTGTGGTCAGTTTTGCTGGGTGCTTTGGGTCATTGTCATATTGGAAGGTAAACATTCTTCCCATTAACAACTTTCTCAAGAATCCTGACAAGTGCTCTGCTGCAGAGAAACACCCCATAACAGGATATGACCATATTATCACCATGCTTTTACTGTAGCAATGGTGTTATTTGGATGCTGAGCTATATTGGATTTCCACCAGACATCATTTGGTGTTGAGGCCAAATAATTACATTTTAGTCTCATCTGCCTCAGAATCTTCAAGATGCATTTTGGCAAAGCTCAGTCGTGACTGCATGTGGCCTTTCTTGAGGAGTTGCTTTTTTCTTTGAACCCTCCCATACAAGCCACATTTGTGGACCGTTTGTGTTATTGTTGTCACATGCACACAATGACCACTCTTTTGCTCCTGCAAGTTGCTGTAGGCCTCTTGGTAGCCTCTCCCACCAGATTCCCTTCTAGCTCTTTTATCCAGTTTGGAGCGAATTCCTGATCCAAGGAGGGTCTGGTTCAAATGCCTTTGTGTGCCATTGAGAAGACGATTAGCTTAACCTGATTGAGTTTACAAGTCATATTTAGGAGGGGGTGATCCTTTTTCCTGACATCTTGGTGTTTCTTAACACTTAACACAATCTTAACACTGTAAGTGGACCTCAGAGAACAGTACAAAATAATAAAAGGAAGGCAGTTCATGTCCCCTTAAATGTAATATAGTGAGTCATTAAATTTTGTAAAATACTAAAAAAGTTCAATATACCTAAAAACTGACTATTTTACCCATATATTTATGTGTGCTACTGCATGTATTTTATCATATCCAGTATCACATGGTTAGCTTAGCAACATGCTAACTGAAACAAGTTGTGAAACAAACGTTGCGTGAGATGTGCTATTTGTGTTCCGGATCAATCCATTTTATGTTGGGATGATGCCTATGTAGACAGTAAAGAGCAAGAAAGAATCCACTAAGGTTTAAAACAGAGCTCATGAGTGTATTTTTCTCAACAGGCTGTTGAATTATGAGAAAAGTTGTTTAGCACATGTTTGTACTTGCATCAAATCCAGGATATCAAGGTGATAAACATGTTAAATTAGTAACTCTGACCTGTGTGTGTGTGTGTGTGTGTGACCTCCACTGTAAGTAGCTTATTGTAGTAAGAGTGCTGCTGTCATAGGAATGTTTCTGCATGCTTGCATTAGTAAGGTATACTATGTACTGCAGATTTCACTACCTTAATTTTGTAAGGAAACACTCTATAACTCTCTTCATCCTGTCTCTGCTTATTTTTCTTTTACCGAAAGAGTTTCACAAACACCACCTTCTAAGACGTCCTCACCAGTCCATTTCCCAGAATGCATGGCCCTTATCTCAAGAATCGACTGGGCTCAGTTAAAGACACGTCATTGGCTCTGTACAGTCAGGCAGTGTTCCTTTTACACAGAGATAAGACATAAGGATTACACCTCCTCGCCCAAAGCTTTGTAGTATTTGGTTTTGACTGTGTTCCCTTCACGCTGCATTAGGCAGGGTGTCACTTTGCATTGTCAAACTGTTTATGTCCCATTAGCCACAAACAATAATTATCAAGGAGTTTGTGTAATAAAATACACCCCTCCACTTTACGTAATGTCAGCGACTGTCATGACTAGATACTGTTACAGGTCTAAGCAGTTTGACACTGAATGAGAGCCAAGAATTTAAACTGTGTTTGGCCACTTTACACAGACAATCTCAATTCATGCCCAGTTCACACTAGTTTTGTACGTAATTGCTCTATTGATAGGTTAATAAAATATACATAGCATAATCAGTCTGATTAACTACCTGTTGCAGTGGGTGATTCAAATTATTTCTTGTCTACAAGTACATGAATAGCATGTAAAAGAACTCTGAAGTGCAAATCATGAAGCAGCATTTTTGCTTGTCTTGCAAGTTCTCCAAAGTGCAAGACTCAAAGTTTACTTGAACGCTCAGGGTTCTTGCGTCCCTCTGATTTTATAACCAAATATGTCAGTCACATGCTATCAGAAGACTGTGCATGTGACCATGTCATTTAGCACATTAACTTTATCAGCAGAACTTTAAATAAGTAAAAATGTATATGAATATATGAGAAAACATATTTTACATGCTCTAACTGGTTACTTTTTTGTCCTAATTTTTACTCACCTTTTAAAAAAAAAGAAAAGAAAAGGTACAAATATTCCATGTAATCTCTTTAAAATCATGAGGTAAAAAATCACTGCTTGAAAGTTTCCAGTAGAATGATGCTATCAATGCCTCAATCATAGATTTGAAAAATGAATACATATACTGAGTTGGTTTGAATGAAAACATCTGCCAAATCAATAAATGTTAAGGTAAAATTTCCTATTATAATTATTTTGCACTGACTTTAACCATATTGCACCTGTCTATCTGTCTCAGGTGTTGCAGTTCATTCCAATGTTTATTTAGAATAAAAAGGTCTATTCTGAGTTTATCATTTGTGTGTCTGATTAATTTCCTCATAGCTGAAAAGCATTATTTTATAATCCTTTGGCATTTTAGACTGCTCAAACTGCATGGCGCCAGTAATCTCACCAAAGGCTCATAATGTGTGTGTGTGTGACCAGCCTTGTAACCTCAATGTCTTTGTGTTTCAGTGCTGCTGACTTGGGTGAATTGCGCTAGTGTGCGCTGGGCAACACGAGTACAGGATGTCTTCACTGCAGGGAAACTTCTGGCCCTCATTCTTATCATCATCATGGGCATCGTACAAATCTGCAAGGGTAGGCACCATATGTCTAACGTATGTGTGTGCTTGTAATATATTACTGGCTATTCAAGAAGGTCTGTGCTAAATAACAGAGTGTGTGTGTGTGTGTGTGCATTTGAAGAAGTGTGTTAAGCGTGGCTCCCCGTTCTCTTGGGCATGTTGCTTCATTTCCAGTAGCTCTGTAAAATCTCCAGAAAAACTAAAAGCACAGCACTTCACCTCTCTGTCTCATTGTCTCAGCAGAACTCACTGGGTTGGAACCTCTAATAAAGAATAACACTGATAATGCAGCTTTCACAGCTGATGTGTCAGAAAGGATTCAATAATGATCACACTGCTGACAGCCTGTTAGCTCAGACACTGACCTGATGAAATTAGAGTGACAGATGTGATTCCACGCATTATTGCTAAAAAAACTGGATTTGGGTTAGTTGGCACTGGCTGCTTTTTAATGTGGGGTGTTCAGGGTCACATATGCTCTCAGAGAGAGTTCAGAGAGTACATGTGACCCAAAGACCTGACCCTAGAAATGTGGTATTAATACTATGGCTTAGGGAACAAAAAGACAAAAAATCCAGCCCAAACCAGTTAAAAGTTGTAGTTGTATTTTGGAAAATGATAGCTTGTTTCTACTGGTTCAAGCTGCTTTGGGTGGATTATTAGCTGTCAAAGATGGAAGTTCATAACCAACTAGCAAATAAATGAGGCATTTTATAACAAATTTCCCTTTTAATATTTGGTCATTATTGTTCCCTTTCTTTCTTTCTCCAGGCGAGTATTACTGGTTGGAGCCGGCCAATGCTTTCGAGCCTTTTCAAGACTATGATGTCGGTCTGATCGCTTTAGCATTTCTACAGGGATCCTTCGCCTACGGTGGCTGGAATTTCCTAAATTATGTCACAGAGGAACTTGTCGACCCATATGTGTAAGCCAATTCTCATCTTATTAAAGGGATAGTTCACCCAAAAATTATAATTCTGTCATCATTTACTTCCATTTACTTGGTTGCCATTGACTTCCATAGTAGGAAAAAAATACTATGGAAGTCAATGGCAACCACCAACTGTTTGATTACCAGCAGTATTCAAAATATCTTCTTTTTATGTTCAACATAAGAAAGCAACTCATACAGGTTTGGAACGACATGAGGGTGAGTAAATGATGACAGAATTTTCATTTTTGGGTGAACTATCCTTTAAGAGCTTACAATAATTTAATACTGTGTTCTCAACATTTAATTAGTGTTAATAAGATATGCATCATACTTCCTTTGACTGAACTCTTGATTTTTATTTTTCCAAACAGGAACCTTCCCCGTGCTATCTTCATCTCCATTCCCCTCGTGACCTTTGTGTACGTTTTTGCTAACATTGCTTACGTCACTGCCATGAGCCCTCAGGAGCTGCTGGCTTCTAATGCTGTAGCTGTGGTGAGTGACCTGTGTCCATTCTTAGCACTCAGACACTACTAGACTGCAAACCGAACATTGTTTTGCTTCATGCAGGAAATTCTTTGACATATCTACCAAAGTATCAATATTTAAAGTTCTATGATTGATACTTGGAATGAGCTCTTGATATACCATTCAAACAGATATATCAGACTCCAGAATCTCCTGCACTCTATTCTAATGACTTTCTGAATGAAACAGCACAGATATATGGATATGATAATGCATGTATTCGACCAACGTTATTTTTTTCCTCTGCTTGTCTCTCTTTTCTCTCCTTCACCACTCTGTTGCTCTCTCCCAGACGTTTGGTGAGAAGCTGTTGGGAGTGATGTCATGGATCATGCCCATTTCTGTGGCCTTGTCCACATTTGGGGGGGTCAACGGCTCCCTCTTCACCTCCTCTCGGTCAGTCCCTCCATCCATTCATTCATCCATCCATCCATGCATCATTCACAGACAAGATTAAACTATCTATCTATCTATCTATCTATCTATCTATCTATCTATCTATCTATCTATCTGTCTGTCTGTCTGTCTATACTCCCTTCTAGTGAATATATTGGCATCCTAAATAACAGTGTTTTGGGTTGTTCAGGTTGTTCTTCGCGGGTGCACGTGAAGGTCATCTACCTAGCTTACTGGCTATGATTCATGTGAAGCGCTGCACCCCAATTCCAGCCCTACTCTTCACTGTGAGTATTATATATATACCCACCTCTCCCTCTTCTTACTTTTTGTTGAGCTTGAATTGACTTCACGATGTGACATCAAACACTCTCTCTTGCTCTCTTGCAGTGCATCTCAACACTTCTGATGCTATGCACCAGTGACATGTACACACTCATCAACTATGTGGGTTTCATCAACTACCTCTTCTACGGTGTCACTGTTGCGGGGCAGATTGTACTGCGGGTTAACAACCTGACATGCACCGGCCAATTAAAGTAAGTGCTGTGAATTACTGAAACCTGAACCAAAAATCAATATCAGTTTTTGCTCAGTGATCTTAATGTGATTGTTCAGTGTGATTCTGTCTATACGTCCCATATAAGCTGAAAAAGTAAGAAATTTTTCCTTCTGACTGCTAACGTTACTTCTGCTACTCACAGATCAGTCTGGTGTGGCCTGTCATCTACCTGCTGTTCTGGGCCTTCCTGCTGATCTTCTCTCTGTACTCGGAGCCTGTGGTGTGTGGCATTGGCTTGGCCATCATGCTTACTGGAGTCCCTGTCTATTTCTTGGCTGTGTACTGGGACAACAAACCCCAGTGCATCAATACATTTGTTGGTAAGTTGAACACAATGATGTTCAAAGATGTGTTAAGTTTAACGATAACATCACTATATGTCTCTAATGAGAAACTATGTACCTCATCACACTCAAGTAATTAATACTTTTATACAGCAAGGATCTATTAAACTGATCGCAAGTGACTGGTTTTGAACTTTCTGTTCTTTAAAAAAATCTTGAAAAAAGGTGTTACATGAACTGAATTCCTTTCTTTGTGTTTTCAGGCAAGATGACATACCTGGGTCAGAAGTTTTGTGTAGTGGTCTACCCTATGGAGGATGAGAAGAAAAACGAGGAGTCTGGAGAAGAGATCGAACTGAAGGAGCAGTCGGTTCCACTGTCAGCAGAGGATGAGCAGACACCAAAATCAGCTGACTGCTGAACAGACATGTGGAGACGCACTCATTCAACTTCACATACAGGCAGCCAGAAATCAAACTCAGATTTTTCACATACCTCTATATTTAGGCTTTTCATAAAGAGGGGATGCACAGAGTAATGAACAGAGACTAGCTGCTCCACACCGTCATGTGGTTTCTGCTTTAGTGGTCTTTAACAACGTTATCCGTTATCTCTAGTTGCCTCCATTCTCTAGTTATATCTAGTTATCTCCATTGGCTGTGCAACAGAATTACAACATTAAAATGTGGGATGACATAAGATCTAGAATGTATTACTTATACACACTGGTTTGGAAACGGTCTGCAATTTTTACAATTACCTTTCTGAAACATTATTTTCTATGAGAAACAGAGAATTAGAATTCCGTTTAGTTTATGCTAAAAATGCCAAAAGACATCATGGCTTCACCAGAGATGGCAGGGTTTATTTTAATTTATTTATTTATTATTGAGTACATTCTAATGTTTCTAATTCTCACCCCCTCTTTTTTACATTTTTTTTTATTTCTGTCCCAACACTCCCAAGAGTAAAGTTTTTTTTTTTTTTTTTTTTTTACAAGCCAAAAGCTGTATTTTATTTTTTTACATTTTCTCATTTCAAGTGTATTTCATCACACCAAAACACTCAGAAGCTCTTCTGTTTATATATTTTTGATTCCTATTCTAATCATATTGCTTTGTAATTATGAAATGGTGGTTTTGTTTCTTTTATATTTTATTTTCTCTTTTCTCTTTCCAGAAGGAAAGCTCTGGGGCCCTTCTTTTTAATCATCATATTTTGTAAGGCATATAAAAGAACCTGTTGTGGTGGTTCAGAGTAGTTTTCTACCAGGTTACTCTGGTACTGATACAATTTAAGCTCTTTAAGTTATGATCGCTGTTAAAGAGTATTCTCTTTCGAGTATTTTGAGGATAAAACGTGTTCAAGGAAAACTTAAAGATTCCATTGTGGAAATTAAGTGTTGCAATGGCATCTTCATTCTGTGTGGACTTTAAACAGAATATGTATACGGATGCACATTCATAACCCTGGAAGTTCGCTTTTCACGCAGTTTAATTATTTCACAAGTATATAGACAAAAATATATTCAAAATTACAGAGCGTCTTTGCGTTATATATGGAAAAAGAAAAACAATAGTGGCGCAAAGCCTGTGGGTCTGTGATGTGGCTGAGAGCCTGTGAGAATGTCAGAATTTTGGTCCTGTCATTTTTTTATGTGAATATTCACAAAACTTGAAATCAGTTATGTCAGAAGAGCTCGTTAAATCAGTCTTAAGCACAATATTTTATAATTGTGTAGATGGACTGCAGATGTTATATAGGTGCAATACAAGGGACTAGAATCAATCAATCAAGCTAACAAACATAGTCCGGATGATTACATTAATATACTAAATAACTGAATTATACACCAAAATGGAGAGCCTTAAAGAGTATTAATTAAAAAAAAAAATAGACTTAAAAATATATTTGTGTAAGTAAATAATATATGCTCAGTTCGAGAATACATGATTAAAGTGTTCAGTATGTATGTCACTTGTCCATTCAAGCGTGTAAGGCTTTTTAGTGGTCACAGGGTCTTTTCATTGTGCCTCTGTGTTGATGTCACACCCACTTGTGAAGACTATGGAAAAGTGCCGATTGTTCATTGTTTTTATTATTATTATTGCAGATCTGTAGTGTGTAAGTACTGTATAAAAAGCAATATACAGTATATCGTTGTAATTCATTGCACATCCATTTTGCAGAGCTTAATCCCCCCACATCCTTAGAGACTATTCATATCAAATCTATAATCTTCTCACTTACACAATAATCACTGCCTTTTGGTTCTCTCTGTCCTAGTCAGGCAGCGTCGAGACACCGTTATCATCCATTATTCAACGGACTGTGTAAACTTTGTATGTATCGTCAAAGGTGCAGAGCATCTTTGGTTGTTGTACTGCTACTCCTGAGCTGTGCCCAGTATCCAGAACTGCCTAATGTGTGCTAAACACAAACACTATGTGTATTTATATGGAAGCTGTGACTCTGATTGTGCTGCAGTATTAGGCTTTCCTATCCACACACACACACTTATCATACAGGTGATACCAAAATCTCAATTCTGTCACATATTTGATTGTCACATTAGTAAGAAATGATTGATGTTAATATTTTGAATGACCTCACAATTATATAAAAATCACATAAGAGAATGATTTTTATAGATTATATTAAGAAAGGTACAGTCTAAAAAAACATAAAGCTCAAATTACCACTTACAACATAACTGGGGTGAACGGTTTTGTACCAGAGTCTTCTTGTTTACTATATGTTTTGTATTTGTTTGAACAGTATATATTAAACGACAAATAATCTATATGCTGAACCAGGGAAGACTTGTTTATTTTTAGGCTGACATAAAAAACTACAACACTGCCACCTACTGCAAATCAGGAGAATGGCAGACTATGGTTACCTCGTTCAATAGTTTTCACAGCTGTCACAACTAGTTTGGGGTATTTATTTATATTGGCTCATTTGAAAATAATTTTGTTCAAAGTTTTTAATTGTTTTATGGGGACTTCACAACTAAAATTGCATGTCTGCAAAAATGTAGTAACCTACCCAAAACATAACTCGTGCTCCAAAACCTCACCAAAATGAAAAGTTTTGTCATTGTGTGAGCCTTCTGGTCAAAATCCTTAGATGTTTTTGGCAGACAACCCTGGAAAACTCTTTGTTATATATTAAGGTTCTTCTTGTTCTCCTTTTTTGATGACACTGACTTTCAGTTTTGTCTAGCTGAATGCTGCCGTGTATCACATTTGTATGCATACAGTAAAAATTTTTATCAGTGCGGTGCATGTAAACAAACAAGAAACATTGCTAGATATCCTAGATATATATGGAATATGTTTTGAATTGAGCCAAATCAATTGAGGAAATCTCGAAACCCCTCTGAATGATGAAAGAATAAACAATGTTTACATGCTCGAATGGTTGCATCAGTTTTTATTGACAAACTGATACATCAGGTTTACCTTGATTTTTAACATGTCTTGTAAACTTAACAAAAAGAGCACAATCACGCTCTTAATGAATTAGGGTGGGGTGGATTCATTAACAGGAAAAAAGCGTGCTGATGATATTCCAACAAAGAATGCAGTGGCTGCCACTCATCAGTCCTGATGGTTTCAAATGGTTTCTGACAACACGTGTGAATATACGCGGATATCTAAGGAGGCCAAGGCAGGACTGGCGGTTACATAGACGTGAGGAGGCTGCTGGGATGCTGGTGGACCCGCCCACCTCTTAGTGCAAGAACCAGATGCAGCACGGAGCCACCCTGGATCTTGTAATCAGCTGCCGTTTTCTCATCATTCCTGAGCCGGAGAAGATGGAGGTTTAGAATAAAAATACAGAAACCTTCAAGAGCATGATAAACGTGCACGTTAAATGCATTACATCTGTTTTCCACTGTAGATGAGTCTCTGTTGCTGGGGTGGGATCCCCTCTTTCTCCTCTCCTCCACTCTCTCTTTTATTCTCTCCACCTGAAAAGGGTGGATGCATCAATGCACATCAAATCAAATGCTCTTTTTGCTGTCAACTGTGTAAAATATAAACGAATGCGAGATCATCGATTAATATTGCTGTAAATCATTATGCATTTGAATATTGTACCTTGTCTGTAGGCTCGATGTCGATCTCGATTTCTTTGCCAGTGAGTGTCTTTAAATAACAACATCGACGATTAATTCATTTAGATGATTTCCCTCTGAATGAGTCTTTTTCTTTCGACAGTTCGCTATAATATTATCTATGGGCATGTCATACTGTTATAAAAATGCTGTTTGTCTGATTCGCAGTGCCTTACTATATTTAATACCTCAGACTAGAACCATACTCATAAGAACTGTGCTGAATGAAATAGCCGTTCTTCGTTCATTTCTTACCTTGACTTTAATTAGCATTGTAGCTTCTTCTGTTCTAGAAATACATGCAGGGAAATTGAATGCGAATAAAGTGATGGTAGAAGTCCAGGCACCTCTAATCAAATTGTTTCCACGATTCCCCACTGAAGTTCCTGCGTTACTAAAAAATAATTCCTACCATCCTAGTGTCTGTAGGAAGCGTTCCGAGGGGCTGTGTGGAAACTAAACGGCATTTGACGACAGATGACTATTTAGAGTTTCGTAAAATGAAACTAATAGGTTTACATATTTTATACTAAACTTACTAAAACTATCTCTAAGTAACAAAATATTTCAGTTGAATTCAAACTGACAGGGAAAAATAAAATGCTGACGACCATTTATTTGCGACAGTGCGTTGTCTGTAGTTTTTTCGCCGAACGCTCGAACTTTATTCAACGCGCAGCCGTCAGCTTAAAGACTACAGTGTACACCCGCGTGACAACCGTAAACATCCGCCCTCCTAAAATGACCGCCTCCAGCCCGAAAGCGCCTCGGTGTCATTTCTCTCTCATCGACAGCCTTTCAAGGAGGTGCTCGTCTGCAATTCTAGGTAGGACAATATTTATTTTGTAGCGTCTGTATATAAGGACACACGTATAATTAGTTGTAATGCACGGTAAAAAAACATTTAGTTGTCAATATGACAGAAAAGATACAATAATGCTCATGGTGGCCTAGATTTATCTGACGGCTGAGACATGTGCAAGAACACAGAACCAGATGTGAGACATTTAAGGGTCATTTTATTTGATGTCTTTATGGTGCATTGCTTTACTCTCCTGTCTGAAATTGAATAGCTATTTGGGTATCACAAAATGTTAAATCATAGATTTAGTGAGTTTTGAAAATAATTATGAAAAACGGGGAAAGTCGTGGCCTAGTGGTTGGAGAGTTTGACTCCTAATCCTAAGGTTGTGGGTTCGAGTCTCGGGGCCGGCAATACCAGACTAAGGTGCCCTTTTGAACCCCCAACTGCTCCCTGGGCGCTGCTCACTGCTCCGTTTGTGTGTGTGTGTGTGTGTGTGTGTGTGTGTGTGTGTGTGTGTGTGTGTGTGTGTGTTCGTTCACGTTGCAGCTCCCATAACAGAAGGAGTGGGAATGTTTTTCTTTCCCTTGTCTTGTGTTTCTGCAGACAGTGAGATACGGTAAGAGCGGACTCAAGGGCCATCCTCTTCAGCAGCCATGCCCACGCATAGAAAAATGATATCAAGCTCGACTTCAAGGACGTGCTGCTTCGACCCAAAAGAAGCACTCTCAAATCTCGCATTGAGGTTAGTCGCTCTTAATATGTTTATATTTTCATTATAGATGACGGATAGAGTATTAGTTTGTTCCTTGTCTCAGTTTAATTAAAGGTCCACCCACTGCAATCACAAGTGGTGCAACGCACTTTCATTTACTTTTCCACACTCTCTCTTCTGTTTTCTCGTCTGTTTCAGGTGGATCTCATGCGCAGTTTTACGTTCAGAAACTCAAAGGGGCAGTTACGTGGGATTCCCATCATAGCTGCCCAACATGGACACTGTGGGGACTTTTGAAAAAAAAGGCCTTAAGTCTTACATCAGGTATGAATGAACTGTTTTCCTCTCATTATCCATACAGTTGATCACATCACTTTCAACAGAAACCTGAACAGACACCTCTATGATATCAACAAATGTTTCGGAACAGAAAAAAAAAGTACATTATCAGAAATTCTATATTTTATGTTAGCATGACCTGGTGAAGAGTTGTGTGGTCAAAAAAGCCAGTTTTCTATCATTTCTTTAATTAAAAATGCATGAAAAACAGATGTTTAAATTCATTATTTTTGGTATTAATGGCCAGAATTTAGTTCTTGACTTGGTACTTTGGCCTATGACTTCTCAGGTTCTACAGATGATAAGTGGTGCACGTTGCATGTTTAGTTTAGACTTACAATCTGAAGTTTAGTTTGAAGTCATGGGTTTTGTTACTTTGATACGATATAAAAAATGCCGCGGTCTCTTTACGAGTTTGGAATGATCAATGATGAATGTCGACACTAGAAGTTTTCGTGCAGTTCACCGTGCTGCTCTAAGGAAGTGTGACGAGAAACATAAAAAGTAAAATAGGTTCATCTTTACAGACAGAACATGCACATAATTAAACGGTATTAATGAATTTTTTTTTTTTTTTTTTTTTTTTTTGAGGCGTGAAATATTTTTTTTTTTTTTTTTTTTTTTAAATTTAGTCTCTTTACAGCCATCCATAAGCATTATGATGTGGATGAATGAAGGACAGTTTGCAGCCAAGCACCGACCAAGAATCTTCAGGTGAGGCAACACCCTTGCTAGTTTTTTAATCTAGTAAGCAGATCTCAAGATTATTGATATTTAAATGATGACATGCTTTCTTTTTTTATCTCCAGAGTTTTTTTTTTTTAGCAGTCAGCACGGGGACGAGTGATGGGGACTTTGAGAAACTGGGGGCCATCGTGGCTGCTGTGCCTCAAATTCAGTACCATATGTGTGGATGTGGCCAAGGCTACTCTGAACACTTTGTCAACTTCGGTCAAAGACGTGAGGCAGAAGTTCCCTACGCACACTATCATGGTCAGTTACCTGTCAGCAACAACAGATTACATATTTTATTGACATTATCTCGTTAACGGTCATCTTAATATTTTGAAATAATTTGTAGGCTGGCAATGGGGTCACAGGAGAGATGGTTGAGAGCTGATTCTTGCTGGTGCTGACATCATCAAAGTGGGCATGGACCAGGTGATGTCATTGTCGTCTATTGCCACGGTTTCAGATGGTGTGTCAGAATCATACTTAACACCAGTTTCACGACATGTGTTGATGTGTGTAGGTTCTGTGTGCACCACGCGTAAGAAGACTGGAGTGGGTTATCCCTCAGCTGCGTGCAGTGATTGATTGGCGCTGACGCTGCACATGGCCGGAGTGGGACACATCATATCTTGAGACTCTCATGTTTCAGAGCCAAGTTTCTTACATTACCCAGATAACAGCCTACATTACATAAACCCTGTGAATTTCTACAGCTTCCTAAATTATCAGCATGAAAAACCTGTTACTGAGAGTCTACGTACATGCCTTCTGTCCTCTAATTAAAGGCCTATTTATTGTTCTTAATATTTTAAGATGAACATTTATTGGACTGAAGCAACTTAGTTTATTGATGAATCATACATCATGCTTAAAAAAATCATGTTCAAGATGTAAGTCAATTATGTGAAAACAGGCTTTTTCAGGAATGGTTTTATTTTATTCTATTTGCTAATTGCTTTATATTTTCCCCCAAAAATATAAAACTGCAGACCATTGATCATAAGGCTGAACATAAAAATATAATGTACTAAGATATAATATTGCGATATATAGAGTGACAACTGATATTTATGTGCATGGGGTATGTAAGGGGTCCTCTTCTAGCGTTATAAAAATAATTGAAAAAAATCGCGTGAGTTAGTTATCAGAATTTCATCTGCCTTTTTGTCCATATGAAATAAAAGCCCTACTATATGAAATCCAAATTGGCATATTTTGGCTCAGTTTGGGC
The DNA here is from genome assembly GCF_018340385.1 of Cyprinus carpio. Lineage (NCBI taxonomy): Eukaryota > Metazoa > Chordata > Actinopteri > Cypriniformes > Cyprinidae > Cyprinus > Cyprinus carpio. Next base: position 707,810 of record NC_056603.1, on the reverse strand, counting down.
CTAAAATAAACTGAGATGTTTTTTGGGGTTCCTGCGAGTAGGTAGCTCCATATTCTCACTAATATTAATGACTACAACTGGCTATTTATCAAATATGGACGAAAACATAAAAAATGAAAAAATATATAGGGGGGGTTGCGGTTATTTTATATTGTTCTATTTTTTGGATTACACCAGGATGTGATTGCACAACGCGACTAGACAACAGAACCCCATTCGTATTGGAGATTCTGTCTACACTGGATGTGGCACAGATTGACACAACAAAAGTAACTGACAGTAAACCCTGATGTTCCTACTCTAATTTCTGACATAAAAGCATTCACGCCGCTTCTGACCTGAAAGAGAAATGTATTTGCGACATGATGCAACCGGGGTGCTCCGCATCCGATCTAGATACAGTGTTTTAGGATCACAAGGAAGGCAATGGTGCATAGACTATTTTGGTCACAGCTTACACTACCATTGTCTGGTTATCTTGTATGTCATCTGTATGGTTCTGTTGATTGAGTTAATTCTGTGTTTGGCCGTCTCTTTAGTTTTCCCTCCTATACAAGCGCAGTGGGCGGGGCTAAATAGGCAGTGATGTAGAAGTAGGCGTTGATCTTGCAGAGGCGAGCTTTGTGCTGCACTATTAGGTCAATAAACTGGCTCATTCCCAAAACAAGTCTTTTTTTCTGAGCTGGTTTCATCGAAAAGGTTTTTTTAGACACAAGGGAAAGGTGTGAGGTTTTATTAGTACATTGGACCTCTTATATGTCAAAAGAAGCAGGGACATTTGATTTCTCTGTTCATGAGCCCTTTTAACAATGGTTTTTCTGACTTATCCCAGGCTTTTATAGCGACTAACAATGAAAAGTAACAGACCCACCCGTCCTGCTGCTTGGCATGCCTGTTGTAGACACAGAATCTGTGATCATGTATTTGGTGGGACTCATCTGGTTTTCCGCTCTTGCTGTCGGATGGGGGATGCAACTTCCCAAGGGCGGAAGTCTCCAAAGCATTTGTGTGAGTTTGGTAGACGTTGCATTATAGTAAGAGCATTAAACAAGAAAGACAAGTCATCTTAGTGGACACAAATGTTGGATTCTGGATATTTCTTGTTGCCTTTGCTATATATAAAACCAGGGCCAACATGTTTTACGTTGCAGAAGACCCTCCTGGAATTGCTCTGTTTCTATCTTCTTTTGCTCCAACGTGAATCACACCATTTTGCTTGAAAAGTTACAAACACTGCAGACACTTCAGAACTGGTGAAGATTTACATGCTGATATGTGCTTTCCGAATTGCTGCCTTGGAAAAATGGCTGATAGGCGCCACCTATAAAATTTTCCTCAACGTAAATTTTTTCAAACGAAGCGCCCCTCCCGCTATGTTTACATGTACTTGAATGAACATCTGGTACATAGAATGTACTGTTCCCAATTACCTACAAAACACAAAGTCTCTTGTTTCTCTTTGTTCTCTTGCCTTTACGAATTTAAATTGTGAAGATCTTGACGTTTTTGTCAAAGGCTGTGTCCGGCGCTACACTGTGTGGCAGGGGCTGGAGCTGAGTTCGTGATGCTGGCGGGAATGCTTGGCGGCCATTCTGAGAGTGGTGGCGAAATCATAGAGGAACAACGGCCGAAGACAAACTGTTCTATGGCTATGAGCTCAGACAACGGCCATTGAAGAAGCATTCAGGAATGGTAGCAAGTACTGGGCCAGGTACGCTCATGCGAGACCCTACTCCCATGCTGAAGCTGGTGGCTTATTTTATCTAGTGTTTGGTAAATTACATTACAGACAAATGGTATTTGATAGAGAAGCAATCAAGTGATCTTTATTTATCGTAGCACATTAATACAAAGAGATTGTTTTACAAGCAGGCCTGACAGAAATAACCAGACAATAAAAGAGAAGAATCAAAGCTCCATAAACTTCTCCAAATATGATTCAAATCCAATCCAATTTCTGCTGTAAAGCAGCTTTAAAAGGACACTAGCATCATTTATTCAACTCAAGTCAGTTCCGTCTTGATTCAGTTCATTTTTAATAACCTGAAATAACAGTTTATAACTGTTTTAACATCCCTCATTTATTAATGGAATTTGATTCAGCGATAAGGCAAGCCTCTACAGAAGACAGGAGTGTCTCATCAAGCCAGCTTCATTTTTCCAGTTTTTTTTGCTCTTGTTCCTCCAGCCAAAGGGGTCCAGAACTCACAGGCCTAAATTATTAAATGCTAATTGGCTAGGATGTAACAATTCCACTCAACAACCTCATAATGCGATATTCCAATTCACAGTATTTTTTTCCTGATACGATTTTACTCATAATTTTTTTTTTTTCTTTAAACAAAATGAGGTGTACTTTTATTATTGCCTTTGGACAGAATGCCGCCCTTTCTTGACGTGAAACTGAAAAATAACAAAACTAATTTGAAATTTTAAAACGACATCCCAAATAAAAGAAATTGATAATGCAAATAAAAGATCTCTCTCATATCAAACAAATCGGCTTGCCTGTGCCTTTCATTAAAATTAAGGCACCATGTTGCCGTATTACATGCTAAGTTTCTTCAGTCAGATTCTGAATTGATATGTGCTGCCTTATATAGCGAAGGGAAGCCCCTTATATTATATAATAATTTTAAGAAGCATGTCGCCGCTTATATACACTCAGCTGCTGAAAACGCCATTGGCCTGTATACTGGCGCAGTGATTCAATAAGGCTTCAGTAATATTTGGAGGAAGGGGTTTCCCCATAAGACATCAGCAAATGTAAATGTCTCGCTCCTCATCTCAGGAACCAAGGTTATGTGAGTAAACAGAGATGTTTCCCTGGTTGTCGCCGTGCGAAGCAGCCCTACTAATGACCGGGTTTGATTTGCACCTGTGCATTCTTGATACAAGAAATAAAAAAGTTGATTTTTAAGACTGTAAACACAACTCTTGAGTTGATTATATTGATTGTAAATTTTTGTGTTTTCAGGGCGTCAGAGGGTAAAACAGTTGAACTGCCTTACAAAGGGTCCTGTGGAGCGACCTTGAAAGATGTGCTGGGTGGAGTTCGTTCCAGCTGCACATACGTGGGTGCTGCTAAGCTGAAGAGTTGAGTCGTCGTACCACAACTTCATTAGGGTGACCCAACAACTCAACACAATATTTGGTAATGATAATTTAAGACAGTACAAGGTCTAACCCAGGTCCATATTGGCCAAATTATGCCAAATCCATGCAAAGGTCATTTTATTCTCTCTGCAGTCAGATGAACACACATGCATATTCCCACACCTACACCTCACATCATCATTTAGTGTTTTTGGCTTGCACATAAGCTTTTGAATTGCAAACGGCCTTTCCCCAGATGTTGTGGTTTAGGTCATAGCCTTAAAATCATTGTGGTTTAGGTCATAGCCTTTCTTGGTTTGTTCTCTGTTCATTTGTCTAAACAACATGTATTACGAGCCTTATATTTTATCCAGAAATACTATCAGCTACTATTTTAGACCTTGTTGTAGATTTTTTCACATGAATGTCCATGCCTAATGTCTTCTATTTATATGACATTTCTGGGATTTTCTGATAACATTCTGACTCTGACTCATTCTGTTCACTGGACCAATGCAGATCCTTGCAAGGATTATTAAAGTATTAGCGGTCCTATTATACAAATATGCTAAAGACCTCTGTTATAAACAACCATTATATGAAATACAATATATTTGAAGACCAAGCAAGGGTATTTTTTACCCATTTAAATGGTTTCTCCTGTGTTTTGTATGTAACAAATGCAGTGGTATTACACAATCTTTTGAAGTCTTAATCGGTTCCTGTATAAGTATTGGCATGATTTTATGCATTTGAGCTTGGTTTGATCATTAGACATACTGCATACTAAACTTGTAATACTTAACTCTTAATTAACCCTTCAATGATTTTGATTGTATTTTTTGTTATTAATTTTTCATACTTTTTGGCATTCCATTACAGTTAGTGTCCTCATTTCTTGTAATTTAAAGTTGCTGCTGGAGCAGATGTGAATGATAATTTTCCTTTCCCCCACTTAACATATTTTGCTAAAAACCAAAAGATCCCTATTTTGCTGAGAATGGCAGTTCAGTTTGATCAGTATTGATATTAAATCCTATTTTTAACATGCTGTTACATCAAATTTTTTGTTCCTTATATTTCAATGCAGTTCAAACATCTCTGTATTGTATTGTGAAAATAATCATTTGGATGAATCACTGAAAAATGACTTGTGTTTGCTTTGTAGATACATAACATTTCATATTTTTTTTATCAAATATTCATTTACAATTTGAATTCAGATAATTGTGTTTGTCAATAAATCCTTTGATCTGTTTGTCAAGGTCCATGTTAACATGCTGGGCGCCCTTTTATTCCATTTAAGACTGATAAGTAATTTATCCAACACACCAGATACGAAACATTTCACAGGCTGCTTCTGATTGAGAACACGGATCTGGATCGGTTCCACTGAAGCAGGAGAAGTCAGTCTCAAAATTATAAGCATGTTACCACACGATACATCAGAATGCAGTCAGTTACAACATAATTGCATGGGAGGGATACGATTGTCACATACTGAAAAAAAAAAAGGGGGGGTGTTGAGTGTGGGGGGGGGGGGGGTACATGAGGAACTGGTGACAATATTTGCTTTCCTTTGGTCCTGCATTACATCACAGCTGCACTAAAGACAAACACAAGAGGCCACACGTACCTACAGGTGAGGAAAACATCTCATTTGTTAGTGAAATGTCATTCCTTGCTGATTGGTGCATTACCTTGCATGTTGTTATGATTTCTGTTCATGTATGAACAAATTGTAGGCATATTATTTTTAAGAGCCATTCGAAAGACCACTTTCAAACTTCATGCAAATCTTTATTGTAATATCAATTACGAAATATTGTTGAATTTAAAAATCATGTAGTCAAAACTTGGTTTGCTACAGGTTCAGTTTGTTTAAAAAGGAGGGGCAAGTAGAGATATTGTGTGTGTGTGTGTGTGCTGTTTGTACAATCATTTTGTTTTCTTCTTCCACCAGCGATGGCTTCTTCCACCGGTTCCCAGGCTGAACAGTGGCATGTGTTCAATATGTCAGGATTTCTTCACTGATCCAGTAACCATTCCGTGCGGACACAACGTCTGCATGGCATGTATCAGTCAACACTGGGACAGCAGGTATGAAGACTCAATGCCCGCTATGCAAGAAGAACTTTTCACTTGAGACCAGATCTCGGCATCAATAGAGAATTCAGAGAGCTTGGTGAAGGACTGAAGAGGGGGAAAGTCCCTGTCCAGCCTGGGTGCAGTACCATGTGATGCCTGTACAAAAATAAAGAGAGGAGCTTTGAAGTCTTGCTTGCACTGTGAAGGAATCTTTCTGTAAACACATCTAGAGCCTCATAACACTGTAGCAAAACTGAAGAAACACAAACTTATCAACCCTGTGGAGAATCTGGAGGATTATATATGCCCGATGCACGAAAAGCCGCTGGTGTTGTTCTGCAGAGATGATCAGAGGTGTGTGTGCCTGTCGTGTACGACAAGAGACCACAAGAGCCACAACACTGTTCCCGTAGAGGAGGAGAGTGAAGAAAGGAAGGTGAGAGGTGCTTAACCTTTATGTGCTTCAACGGCTTTCAAACATCTGCCTTAATGAAAGTTTCATTACTGACTGTCCACAGTCCCAGTTCGGGAGAAGACAAGCCGAGATAAATTTGACGATTCAGAGCAGAATGAAGAAAATTGAAGAAATCAAACACCAGTACAGCTCACCAAGGTTAGTCTTGCTGTAAGTTCATCGCAAAGATTTATTTAATGTGGTCAGAACGCCATATTGTAATTTTCTCTGCATTTTCTCGTCTCCTCTAGCTTACTCCTAGACTTGTTAACCTGTAATACACCTGGAATTTTGTATTACGGTTATTGTGACTCTTTGATGAATGGTCTTTGTTTGTTCTCTTTTGTAAGCCGCTTTGGATAAAAGCATCTGGCTAAATGCTAAAGGTCAATGTAAATTTGATGGCTTTTTAATAAGACTGACTGTACATTATCCTTTACTTAGCAAAGCTCAGAAAAAGAAAAAGCAGACATTGTCGAGCTTTTCACTAATCTGATCCGCTCCCTTGAGAGATGTCGGGATGAGCTGCTTGGAGGTGAATGGAGCAGAAGCAGAAAGCAGCAGAACACAAGCTGAAGAGTTCATTAAAGAGCTGGAGCAGGAAATCAGTGAGCTCAAGAGGAGAAACACTGAGCTGGAGCAGCTCTCACACACTGAGGATCACCGGCACCTCCTACGGGTCAGTTCCCCCCCCCCCCCTCTGCTCATAGGATAACACTCAACATGCTGAGGGACTTCTCTCTTTATCTCTCTCCTGCTGTAGATTTATCCATCCCTGTGCAGCCCTTTAGACACCAAGATCTGGACTGGGATCAGTACTGATACTCATCTGAGGGAGGGACGCTCTGAGGAGAGCCTTGACAAAAGCATGAAGAATTTTCTCAATGGTGCGTGGTTGAAGATTACAGAAACTGGTGAGGCATTTCACTGTTATGTCCAGTATATAAAAACAGCTTGTTTTTCTTGAATTTATATTGTGAATATTCTGTAAGCATTTACCAGTTAAAAACTAAAACTGGCACAGTTCTATTATTTACATACATTTTTAGAAAATAATTCAAGTGTATAATAAAACTGTTTCCGCAGAGCTAAAGAGGATTGAGAAGTTTTACAGGTATGTCATCTATGCCATTTTCCTACATTCATATACAAACATTTTCATATTTATGAATACATTGTGGACAATTTTAGTCCTATGAAGTTTTTAAAACTCTTAAAAACTCACTTTTCTCTTGCTATTAATTGTCCAAACAATGTCCAACAGCAGATATACATACATAGAAAATTTGGTTCATTTTTTCTGAAAGTCATAAAAAATCTCTATCACAGTGTATCATATCTAATTTCATAATTAGCATTCTGTTCTTAATAAATACATACAATTTAATAATACTTTTATACTTTTTACATCATTTGACAAAATTAAAGAGTGATTGGAAACTACACACACAAATTCTGCTCAAAAGTAATATTTTCCTTAATGTGTTTTCACAGATCACGTCTCATATATTTTTATCTCAAGCTGTTCAATGAAACTGAAAGAAATAAAATGTAAAACAATTTTTTCAAAAATCTAAAATTCAAAAACTGGAAAAATTTAAACCTTAATAATAGATCTGTAAAATTAATAGAACAATAATAGAGACATCAAAGTTTAAAAATATGTAAATTGATATACATATTTTAATATTGAAATAAGTGTAAAAGAGTACATACTGTACATACATAAGACATTTGAAAAGTAGGAGATGGAATACAGGGAAAAACATTTCCAAGATTTAATATGACAAATATAACAAAAGAAAAGTTGATGAAAGAGCTATGTACTATCGTTGTATTGTTTATTCCATACTACACATATGTTTTAAAAAGTCTGCTAAATTATCTCTCTCTCAGTGAATGTGACTATTGGATCCTGAAACAGCTCATCCGTAAACTCTTCTTGTTGAGAATGACAAACAAGCTAGATATGGAAACACGGCAGTATTGTCCCCGGACAGTCCATGGAGGTTTGATACATGTCCCAGTGTCCTGGGGAAGGAAGGATTCTCCTCTGGGAATTGTATTTTGAAGTGCAGGTGAAAGGGAAAACTGAGTGGGATTTAGGTGTGGCGAGAGAGTCTGTTAACAGGAAGGGAATAATTACTCTGAGTCCAAGGAATGGACTCTGGACTCTGTGGTTGAGGAATGGAAGTGAGTATAAGGCCTGTGACTGCCTGTCTGTCTCTCTCTGTCTGAACGTCAAGCCCATAAGGTGGGTGTGTATGTAGATATGAGCAGGGTCTGTTCTCCTTTTATGATGTGGAGTCCAGGGTCTCATATCTACTCTTTTCACTGGTCAGTCTTTCACTGAGAAGCTCTATCCATATTTCAGCCCAGGCTTTATTTTATGGAGATAAAAATTTAGCCCCACTGATCATTTCCACCTGTCGCAAGAATAAGTGTATTTTGGCAAATTATAACCACTTGTAAAAAAATAAAATATAAATAAATTGAAGACTGATTGTCAGTGTAATCATTTTTTTCTCTCATTTTTTTGCTAGTAAGACTAATTTCTTTTTCACAATATGTTACTATTACAAATAACCTCAAGTAAAGATGATCTTTAAACTTACTGTTTTGGTGATGACAAAAATGTTACATTTTTCTTTCCGCATAAACAATGATCAATAATACAATAGTCCACTAAGGTAAACCCGAAGCTCAAATATGTGAGCTTCCATGTTATTATTTTAATTAAATAAAATAAAAATATATATATTATTTAATGAAATACAATATTTAAAACATTTTCGATTAATTAAAAAAACATTAAAATGAAAATAAAATATATATATAAAAATTCTATATTTTAATACAAAAAATATATTTTAATGATAATAAAATAACACTGGTTGATGGTAAATATTGCCATGGGGAATACTGCAAATGACAGCACAATAGAAAAAATAAACAGAGGAGCTGTGATTAAAGATGAATTTATCTGAACAGTGAATTATTTTTAGCATCCGAGTATACGAGAATTATTTTATTATATGTGCCAATAAATAGATGAAACCTTTCAGCAAATTATTTTAAACGGGCATCTTTATATTTAGTTTGCTTATGATATTTTTCCGATCCATTTGTACTCAACACAAGTCATATTAAAACGCAAATAACCAAATTAATGGGTTTTCACAAATTCCTTCCAGATTTCTGAACATGTATATCAGTATTCTGCTTTATAATCAGCAAGGCTAACATTGAGTGGAAAACCGTGTTCTGGTTGTTCTGTTTTAGTTGGAGACATCCAGTGCTTTCTGCCACTGACATTGTTCGCATATTCAGAATAATTTTAATTTTTATTTTTCTGCCTTCTCAGACAGTGCCAGAAAGTATTGGTGGGCATGCAGTTATTTACAGAACAACGCCTTTCATTTGATTAATCATGGTAGGCTATTGTATCTAAATCTCATCAGCTGAAATTGACTTTTGAATAGATAGTATATACTATGTCATTTATATATACGTTATTTGTCTTGCTTTGTCTCATTTGTCCGTGACATTCCTATAAAAGAGAGTTAGCAATGACTGTTTAGTATCATAATTGTAATGATTATAATGATTATAATCTTTTTTTAAAAAAATTATTATAATCTTGTTAGCTGAATAAATTCTAAGGAGTTCACATAAAAGTCTTACAAGATTTTAAATAATAATAATATTGATTTGTACATGAATGACTCAATAAGCAAGCAGAAAATCGATCTTAGTCCAGAAAAGGGCTAATGGTTTATACAACAGCAATTATATATTTTACAATTAATTAATTAATATTAAGCCTTTAAATTTTTTTTTAAGCTTTTTTTATACAGAAGTCAACATTTGAAGTTGATCAAAAAAGTTCATCAAAGTTGTTCTAAGACAAAAATGGCTATTGTTTTGGTTTTAGGACAACTTTGATGAAAGGTTTTGATCCACTTCAAATGTTGACTACTATACATTTAACAAAAAAAAGCTTTAATGATCTTTGGTTTTTCAACAGAGAGTAAATCTTTCATGTGTTTAAGTCAAAGACAAACGTCATCTTTCATGTGCACACACAAGATTTATCAAATGACCTTTACCTGAACTAAGGAAAGTTTTTGACCTTTATAAAATCTACTTCTCACATTTTTCCTTTATTATCTTCATCAGAAAAAATATTATAATATATGTATTGTAAAACGAAGTTTGTTAATTATGTTTATTTTATCGTATATATATATATATATACTATATATATCCTCTATATATATATATATATATATATATATATTATAGATTAGATTCAACTTTATTGTCACTGCACATGTACGGTACAAGGCAACGAAATGCAGTTCGGCAATCTAACCAGAACGTGCAATAGAGCAGTAAGTACAGAATATACAAGGTCTACAATAATGTACAATAACTATACAGAATAAGTATTATGGACCAAATTTAAGCTAGAGTTTAAATACTATCGCATCATGATCTACAGATAGGTGTACTAGAACATATTATACAGATGAAATATGTGAAGTGTATGTACACTATAGGCAAGAAACTATGAACATATGAACAAATTTACACTATTGCAATGGAAAGTAAAGTGAATAGAAAAATATTTCAGTGTGCAAATGGTTATTCAGTGTATATAAATATATATATATATATATATATTAACTTTCTGAATATTATTCAGAAAGTGTATTGTCCACTTTTGGTTCTACTATCAGTTCTTCCCGATGCATTAGGTGGGTGTCATCTGTGGCCTGTATTTGAGGCTTGATGGCAGGACTGTACTCTTGACCTTGGCTGATGAACACTTCCTGTAGACGAGACACTCCAAGCATATAGTAAAGAGAAAGCAGCCATGATGCTCAGCCCTGCTGCCACAACGACCTCTACTTAGAACACTGACTGAGGAGCTGAGGAGTGGACCTGTCTTTCTCCATCACATCATCATCACTACTATACAGAAATGAGGGGATAATAACTTACAGAGAGACCAACTGACTGTGTGTTAGTCCTGTAAACTGCTGACATTATTATGATGCGGTTTTTTATGAAAAAACACATAAGATTTGGGGAAAAAACCAGCAAAACAGAGATGTTCCAGTGTTAAGAAGGCTAATCTGCACTTTGTCTTGATGTAGAAGGAGCTCAACCAGAATACGGCTCCACCAGCTAAAGCTGCCATGATGTAACCCTGAAGCACACAAGAGACCTGAACGCAGCATCCTGAGAGGAAGAAAGACGGGCGAGTTGGGGATGTCTCTGAGATATCATCTGTGTTTACTTAGGCAGCGGCTATTTACATTAAGAACGGTATGAGGCTATTTACACAGAGTGATAGACACCGTTTGTACCAAGCATAATATCAACATATATCATTTTGTTCACACTAAGTGCAAACAGTGAGAGATAATATAGATATTAAAGGTACAAAATCAAAGCAATAGTGAGTAGAATTACTGAAAATAGCTTTTGCCAACAAAGTTTGGGTATTTGCAGGTGTTATCGTAATAAGCTGTTTTCAATTTAAATACCTAGTACCATGTAAATGCCATGTTTACACACCCATTCTAATGGTTTGGGGTCGGTAAGATTTTAAATGCTTCTGAAAGAAGTCTGTTTTACATTTTACAAGGGCTGCATTTGATCAAAAATACAGAAAAAAAACTGTAATGTTGCGTAAACTATTTATTACAATTCAAAGAGTTTGTTTTTTTTTTTAATGTGGTTACTGTCACACTGGTACAGTAGTGTTTTTGTATGCATGCAGTGGGTACCTTGTTCTCTAACGGAGCTCCAAGGTCAGTGTGGGTACAGTTGAAGTGTTTTCTGGCTTTCTTTGACACAGTAGGAGAATACAGTCTAACCTGGCCCAGTGCTCCATCTGTGCCTGGTCACCTGACCCATGAGACCAGCAGTTTATACCAGCTCTTTCTAAAAACACAATGACCAACAACTTACCAGCAATGCACAAACTACAGGGAACGCATGATAAACACCCGATAATGCTAATAGATATTATTCAATTACATACAAACAATTTATACATTAAGCTCAATATCTCAATGCACTCATGTGACTGACATGGAAAAATATATTAAATTAAAAACCTATTAAAATTTAAAGATGTAATTTATATTACTCATATTTATATATATCATAAAAATTAAGACTTTTAACCACCTTTTTTTAATACCTGCACATTTAAACGGTATACCATATGAGCGGGGTGCGGAGAGCAATGTCTGTGGTACCATATTAAACTGTTAAAATGACTGGAAAAAGCATTATTTACAGTTCAGATAGGTTTTCACAAAAACAAAAAGTTAAATAAAATTATAAACTTCACATTTCCGCCTTTAAACCAATTTTAGTCCAAAGTATATAATTACTATTTTAATTTAAACAATTATTATCAATCAATTCTTATATTAATTAAATAACATATAAATTATATATTTTTATTGTTTATTTGATTTTTGTAATGCATTCTCATCTATCCCCCGATCTGCCGGTTCACATTTACAACTCTGTGTGTTTGCAGCATAAAAACATGGGATGATTTTCACAATGGTCTGAACAAAAACAGCACACAGGCTTATTGAAAATGCACATTCATTCTTTGCCAGCAGGAGGCGCTTTAAGAATGGCAGAAATATAACTGTTTTCCGGTGACAACTGTACAGTACACAAAGCATTTTTATATATATATTTAGACAAGCCCATCGCTTTATAACCTGCCTGTGCAAAACACGGTTAACACATCGTCAGAAAAAAAATATAAAAAAAAATGCAAATAACTGACAATAAGAAACTAATGCAATAGATTTCTCACACAGTCATAGTCATCAGTCCTTTAGCTTGTATTTGGAGATGGTGAACTATCACTTGCATATTGGTTTGCCTCTATCTTCTGTACTATTGCATATTGTTCGTCCTCTTTCTCAGGACATAAATGAAATTGAGCCAAAAAAAAAAAAAAAAATAATAATGGTGTGCAAATAATACAATCACCTATCATTGTTTCACCTTTCATAAAATTATGTCATTCTTCAACTATAACACTTGTCTGAACATCCGAAGCTTTGTAAAAAAAAAAAAAAAAGAATAATCATAAAATAAAAAATCAGTTTAATTTTTCTGCCCCCCTGAACACACAAGACAACTAAACCATGGACATTCAAACAGACACATTAAGTCACACAAGGAAGAATAAAGTGCAAATAATTTTTAATCCTTTGTGGATTTGTTTCAGCTTGTTTTAGCAAATATATACAGTGAAATTCATCATGCTATCATCAATTAACATAACTCCCACCCATGTCTTTCTAATGCAATCACCATTCAGCAGATGCGAGTTCAACACTTCGACATTGAAAAAATACATAGATTAAAAACAACATTGACAGGGTTGTAAAAGGAGGAGTGAAATGACTGACAGATCAATACCAGCACCGCTGATGAACCAATGTGACTATAATATGGCACTACGACTGTTTGCCCGGTGTTATTGTCCACTGAGCCAGAAAAGTATGAAATCTACAATTTTTTCATTTTGTAAGACATATTCAAGTTATTGTGATAAAGTGATGCCATTCAGGTTGGTGGTGCATATGGAGGTGCGAGTGAAGCCTCCAGGAAGGATTGTCTCAGTTGAGTGGCTTGCCACTTTCAGCTAGTTCACTCTCTCTCTCATACACACAAACACATACACACAACACACACACACACACACACACACAACACAACACACAAGACTTATTAAGTTTATTGCCACAGTTGCCATGCACTACCATATACATAGCGAAGGTGAGTTCTACATCTATGTGTAAACTTTTGTGCAAGTGTGTTTGGCCCTAGGTGCAAGCACATACACAACATCACATAACTGTCTAGTGATGTACAGGAAGCTCAATCAAAGGCACTTCTGAGGAACACACAAAATAAAATATGTGGCCTGTAGAATAATGATGTAAACTCACATGTATGCACATCACACAACCATATCGGCAGATAAAAAAAAAGCTATTCTAACTAAAATCAATCTTTTTAACCAACATCGTGGCACAGGATCACACAGAGGAACATTTGATAAGCCAGATGGGGGAGATTCTTTGTGCAACTGTTCTTCAATCAACACTTTAGGATAAGTGCACAACCCACACATTTGTACGCACACAGTCGCTTGTCAAATATTTGCTGCACATTAATTCAATCACTACTTCTCTTAAGTCAAGAAAACACATGCTCTAACACAAGTTAAGGCACCAAGCCAAAGCACAAGAAGCAAACATGGTGACCGCTCACGTGCTGAAAAGAGGAAGGCAGGACAGCAAGAACAAGGTGAAGAGCTCAGAACCAAAAAGGGAAAAGAGAACGAGTCACTCCTATTAGCATGGGCACATCATCTTCAGATGGTTGTGTCATCAAGAAGAGGAATCAGCAACACTTTCATCTTCATAGGAGGAAGAGGAAAAAGAGGGGGATGCTGAGAGAGGAAGAGAAGTAGAGGACGGGGAGGGTCGGAAACGGGAAATGCTACGCCCCAGAGTTTGAAACGAAGAGATGCCAGGGAAGGGCTGCTTGGGGGGGACAGTGACGGGTGGGGTCTGTTGCGTTTCAGTGACTTCGATTAACTGGACAGGAAAAGGAGGTGGGGGAGAAAAAAAAGAGGACCCCAGCCGTTGCTGCTGTGCTTCTGTCTGTAGGATAAAGCCAGTTTTTTGAGGACAGGACCTGACTGGCTGCCTCTGTAGCCACTGAGGAGACTCCAGGACTTGACTGACTGGGCTCAGCGCTAGAATTAGCAGCTTCTGTCTGTTGGGAGGAAGAGGTGGTGGTCTGGGTCGGCCTGGGGGCAGGCCGAGGAATTAAGCCCCATCTTCGTAGGCGCCGCATAGCTCTGCGGACAAACCGGGGCCCTGCGTCTTCGCCGTAGAGAGGAAGCATTGTCTTGCCTGAGGAGCTGCCAGTATTCCTCTCAGGGAGAGAGAGACAGTCTGAAACAACAGAGAAAAAGGAGAATATGTTGAAAAGCAGACAACATGCAAAAAGTGTGAAAAATCAAACACAGAAATTCACAAATCAGAAAACCTCGACTATAAACACTACCGTTCACTCAGGCTGCATTTATTTGATGAAAATACAGTAAAAACTATCATATTGTAAAATTATTATTACAATGTTACAATAACTGTTTGCTATTTAAAATATATTTAAAATTGTAATGTGCAGTAATGTGTTGGCAAAGCTTTATTTTCAGCAGTCCATTACTCCAGTCTGCATGATCCTTTAGAAATCATTATAATAAGCTGATTTGGTGCTAAAGTAACTTTTTTTATTTGTCATCGATGTTGAAAACATTCGTGCTGCTTAATATATATTTGTGGATACGCATGATACATTTTTTTCCAGGACTTCTTTAATGAAAAGAAAGTTCAAAGTACAATATATAACTGAAATAATAAAATATCATTTGTAACATATAAATGTATTTACTCTCACGTTTTTCAATTTAATGCAACCTTGCTTAAAAGTGTTAAAGTCTTTAAAAATACATAGCATTAAAAGATTGTATCAAAATGCTATTATTAAAAATCATGTATCATTTATAATAAATTATTGCATTAAAATGTAATGAACTGCATGTTTGCTGCAATAAAATCAGTTACTAGAGCTCCTACCTCATTGGGGTTCTCTGTAGGGAAGTCTTCCAATGGTGGAATGATTCCCTGAGCAATCAGCTGACCATAAGAGGGCGGGGCCTGCTGCTGGATCAGTTCAGCCTCTTGCCGAGTGATTGGTGCGAACAGGCTGACAAAAACAAGACAACAGTACACAGAACTATACTGTCAATAACAGCTACTATTATAACAGTAATACACCACATAGTGACATTTCTTATCTTACTCAAAAAAAAAAACATCATGACATAATAGTTGTTAGAATCAATATATTTGGCAAATTCTTCTAATTTTATCTGGTTTAGATTGTTGTACCTGTACTCTCGAGTGCGTAGGGGGAGTACAGCTTGCAGGTGCAACCCATTGCAATGACTAGAAGAAGTCCGCCAAACTAGGCTTCCAACGGTAGCTGCGGTTATAACTTTCGGGGCAGGGTCACAGTGCAGTTCAAGCTCCATCTGTGCCGTCCTTACAGTCCACCTGTCCATCACAGCGCCAGCTCTCAAACACACACCTGTTTCAATTATTAAACATTGGCAGATTTTAAACACAGAAGCCATCATATAATTGTAAAAAATATAAACTACCAATTAAAAAGTTTGGGGTCAGTAAAAAATTATACTTTTATTTAGGAAGGACAAAATTAACAGTAAAGACATTTAATTAGTCACAAAATATATATATTTTTTTCAGAGTAAACGCTGTTTTTTTTAACTTTCTACTTCTCAAAGAATCGTAAAAAATTAATCATGGTTCCCACACAAAACCATCAGAAAAAATGTATTCTACATTGATAATAATAAGAAATGTTTTTCATGAGCAGCAAACCAGCATATTGGAATGATTTCTAAAAGATCATGTGACACTGAAGACTGGAGTTATGATGCTGATGAAATTACATTTTAAAATATAAATGAGTTACATTTTTAAATACTATAACTAATATACTACTAATATTTCAAAATACTAGAAAAAGTGTTATTTTAAAATTGTAATAAAAAATTACCATATTACTGTTTTTACTGTATTTGATGAAAATAAATGCAATCTTGTTAACAAAAACATTTAAAAATGATTTTTTTTTTGTTTGTTTGTTTTTTTACAGTAGTGTATACTTGTTTATGCACATAAACAAAACCTGTCACTGTCACAGTGAAAACTGTCCCAGGTTGACAGATGGTGCATTCTCTTTCATCAGTCCCATCTGCACAATTAAGCTGGTAGTTGCAACGATCATGAATCGAGAAACAAGATTGGTTGTCCCGTTTGAAATCCTCCCTTCCCACAGAGGAAGTGCCCAGCCTGGCAGCCCCAGCATCCTTCTTCATCCAGGCCCGTTTCAGGACAGTCCCAGTGTCCATCACAACGCTGCTTTGCGGCTGTAACAGCCTCCCATTGATCCTCCACAAAGCTTTTCCCCGGAAAGCAGTAATCCTTGATGCGATAGTTCGCATTAAAGCCCCGCCCTTCCAATGAGGCTCCATATGTTAAATCAGGGAAAGCAAGCCGGTGTGGGACTCCACCTCCACTGCTTTGTTATTGGACACAGAGTTGATCTGTAATAACCAACAAGAGTGGGTGCAAGACTTATTATCCATATTATCAACGGCTGAAGTGGTGTGAAAGTTTAAAGAAACAACAAGACTAGATTACTCTTCATTGATCACGCTACTTATCATGATGGCACACATAGAGTAAAATCTCACTGTTTTTAATGATGTTGCCTGTCCCGTGGGGACTGGTCTTTGATGGATACATTTGTTTTGATCATGTCCTCGAGGAGAACCCAGCTCCAGTTGCTGAAGCTCTAATTTGAGTGGTCGCGAATCGTGGGGGTCCAACCGTCCAGACACACTCCACCGGTTTCCCCCAGTTTGTACAGGGGGAGAGTAAATGACAACATAAAATGCATCCAAGTATCCCCCACATACATCTTTTGGGTGATTTAGGATAATGGCATCACATCCGTCCTCGTCAGAGCCAGCCTCATTCACCCACCGCCAAGGGCATTCAACCCAGTCCGCGTTACAGCGCCACGATGCCGGGAGACAACGTTCAACTGTAACATTCAAACTCACGCCCTGGCTGGAAACAGGGACCTGAGTCTGGAGAGATGGGTGGAAAGATGAATGAACCCAGTTAAACACTTACCAAAAAGTTAACTATTCAAAAAAAGAATATTTTCCTTCGAGGTGTTGCACTCTACCTTAATATATGAAAGATGGAACCCTGTTTACTGGGTAGAAATGAGGGAAGACAGTGGTGTGTCACTGTAACATTTTCCCCCTGACATCTCAAACGGTTGCTGGAAGCTGGGAACCGCAGAATTTGAATGGAGAGCCAGTGAGAGGAACCACGGACACCCATTCCTGCCCACATTTCGTATCGAACTGGGAAAAACTTCAAAAGAGATGGACACAAAGGAAATGACACATAACTAAAAAAGGGACTATTTACTGTGTAAGCATCAAAGCAATCTCTCACCTCGTTAACAGCAAAAGCCATCTGTTAACCTATTTACAATCTGAGATACACTCATCATTGGGCTGCCTTTCACATTTTACATTCATAATGTTCCATACTCTTTACAGTAATCACGAAATACAAACGTTTTGTTATTTCAAGGTGTCCTTGTGTACAGTGTAATTATATATATAAATAATGAGTAAGTATTAATCAACAACATGCACTTACTATAGAGTCATAAGATTAGGATAAAGGTTTGGTTTAGAGTTGTTAGCTGCTTGTGCTTTTGAGCAATTTCATGGTTATTACTGTATATAAGTACATGTCACACTTAAGAATGGACACTTAAAAAAGTGTTACTGCTTTGATTTCTGGTGTTTCAAAAATCATTAAAATTGGTTGATAAATTCTGCTGGTACCTTATAATGACACGCTCCCAACTTTTTGAGGTAATCAACCAACTGCAGTTGAGTGGACGGGAAGGCCAGGCACGGTTGGGCAGAATTACGAATCTCTCCTTTGTCTGGACTGTAGTATTTTGGGTGGATGATCACAAGTGGGGCCTGAAACAGACAGTTAAAGCAAAGACATCTTTAAATTGTGCTCGGAAACTAAATTCTATGTGAAATGATCACAATAAACAAGATATTCGATTTACTGGAGTCCTTTGAGAACATGGTTTGGACAGGAAAAGCAGGCAGAAAGGCATTTAAAACATATAACAAAATACTGAGCATTTAAATATATTAAAACATCAAAAGACAGTACTGGAACAAGAAACCCTAAGCTGACAATGCAGGACAGTGTGGTTAAGATTCTATTAGTCACGTTGGGAGAAAAAAAAAACACGGACCATTGTCCTACGTTCAAGTGCATAGACACTTTTAAAGCCAAGCAGCATTTCTGTTTGGTCAACATGACGGAATTTTGCATGAAAAACTTGATGCGATATTTGCATGGGAAAAATATTCTCTTCCCTATTTGTGCTCCAGCGTAATTGTGACAAGCCATTAGTGTGTGTACAACAATGTAAGAAATGACAGGCAAGAGATAACAAAAAAAAGAAATAAATAAACATATTTTGGATTTGGATTGCAGACCTATCAAATAAAACACCTATCAAGGTGAACATTTATTTTCTAATGCTCTAGTTTGGCTGCGCTGCTCCAGATGACTATTCTGTTCAGGATGTGGTATTTTTACTGGAACACTGGGTGTGGGAATTAAACTGAAACATTCAGACTGTAATATAAATGAAGAAAGTGCTGGAGTAAGGTGTGGCCAACATTCTATCACTCCATCTAACCAATCAAAACATCAAAAACACACAAACACACACACACACACACACACACACACACACAAGTGAATATACACCTGGAGTAGTGGACAGTGATTTTTGCTGTGGCACCGAGGAAGCAGTTGGGAGATTCGGTGAGCTTGCTCCAAGTGGTCCCCCTTGAACATAAACATAGAGGTGTCAAGCTCTTACTTTTACTAGCATCAGAAGACTAGCCCCATATTTGAGGGGTCTGAGAAACTGTCGAACAAAGACATAAAATTTGATTACATAAAAGTTAAGGATCGCTAAAGTTATTGTTTATTGACAGTACTATACAATGTAAATACAAGCAGCAGATCTACAGTGTAGCCCAGCTTGACCCTCAACTCACTATAGGTAATCTCTTTGGTTATGTAACTTAGCGTCAATATTTTTGAATCTACATCAAAAAGTCCACCTCAGATATATATATATATATAAAATAAGATATATAAATAATACAATATATAATATTTGCAATATATAAAATATTGCTGCATGCTTGCTTGATAGATACTCATGATGAAATTATGATATCTTTACCTGATAAAAAACAAAACAGCTAAAATGCAAAGGCTGAGGGGAAACAGAGCATTCTAACATGTTAGTGACTGTCGTTGTCCTCATAAAATACAAATCAAAATAATACAATTTATGGAAAAAAAATGTACATGGCCGGGTAGATCCATCGAGCCTGCCACAGTAACAAGGAAG
The DNA here is from genome assembly GCF_018340385.1 of Cyprinus carpio. Lineage (NCBI taxonomy): Eukaryota > Metazoa > Chordata > Actinopteri > Cypriniformes > Cyprinidae > Cyprinus > Cyprinus carpio. The sequence goes on along the minus strand of NC_056603.1, from coordinate 687,967 downwards.
CACAGTTAGCAATGTGTCTCAGGCGGAAGTAAGCGAATATTGAAGACAAAAATAAATACCACAACTACCACAGTTTGGGACAAAGAAAACATGAACTGGAGCCTGGCTTGTCTTTGGTTTAAAAAAGATTCAATTTGAAACTCATTGGCGTTACACTCGACAAATGTCAGCATATATAAATATAAAATGATCGGCGACTGACAGATAACAAAATGTAAATGCCTAGTCTAGAGAGGATGACTTCCCTGTCCCAGGCTTTTTTCGATAGGTGATGCACTTAAGCGTCAGGTAGAGGAGCGCTGTAATGTTTAGATATGAAACAGTAGCTTACTATTGATTTACATTTCATACATGCAGCTATTTAACATATTGCAACATATCTCTCTGAAAGTGTTTTCTAGAGTAACATTGTGCTAATGAGCTGAACGACTAGCGTTCAAATTGACACACTGATCTGGAAAGTTTCGTTCTCACGTCTCTTTCACTTCTGGTTTGAACGGACACTATCTGTCGTCTGGCTAGCTTCATTTCCTTTTTCTTTTATTTTCTGTAATTGGCCAATTTTTAGACCCTGGTGCCAGCAGTACAAAACTATTCTAAATGAAACTGAATTTTCCTTTAATGCAATATATTCACATACTTTTTACTTTATTTTTTACCCCAAATGTTTTCTCTTCTCTCGAGTTGAGAGTCGTACTTTGGGACATCTCCTGCAAGTTGAGCTTCGTGTGTGGAGGAGAGATGGTGCCTGCATCTACGTCTCGGTGTGATGCCATGCACGGATGCCGTCTGCTTTCTGTACGCTAATGTCTCGCTTTCAGCACTAGGATATCAGCATTTAGCGCCTCTATTTTCCAGCATTGCTATGGGCTGAAGCCATTGTGGCATATCGTATTATTCTGGGATTAGGGGTATTGTTTTTTGAATAATATACTATGAGTTTAAAAAAGTTTCATCGCAGCTACTCACTTTATATGAACACACTGTAATATTCAAATAAATAATATTCGCAATAATATAATAATGAGAGACAATGTATTTCTGCATCCAATGGCAGAAGATAGTAATACAGTAAGTCAGAGTAGGTCAGGGGCCAGTAGCAAGGGAAGAGGAAAATCCAGTTCATTCGAATATATAATTTTTAATTATTACTATTGATATAGTGTTGTATGATTATAGCCATATTATAAGATATGATGATGATGTCTATGATAGAATAGAATAGAACAGAATAGTTTTATTGTCACTGTTTTTTACTGAGGCTCTTGAGATCTGTTTAGCAGTTCACAAAGGTTTGGCAAATTACAAAAAAATAGTAGAGATACAAATAGAGATATTGAACAAGAAGATAATTAATCCAGAAGCGTAATAGATACAATGATAGTGCAAAAATATGGTACTATAAAATATATACAATGGTTTGTGCCAGACAGAGTACTTTGTGCAAATAAAGAATCATTAGTGCTGAAAATGAGTATACATAATATTCTAAATATTCAGGTTATCAGTACTATATATATGTCCTGAGATGGTTTTGATGATGATGATGATGATGATGATATTTATTAAAATGCTTGTTGTATTATTTGTTAGAGAGTGTTATTGGTATTATGCTTTTAAATTACATTTACAATAAAATATTATTGTTTTTTGTTTAAGAAGGTGTCCCAGTTTGCCAGTAAGATCGAAGTTGTGATCTATGCGTGTTTATGTAAGAAGCATTTTTAGTTTTTTGTGTTTAATATTTTTTTCCCCCCCATTTTGGTTGTAAAAAATAAATTCATACATAGGCACAGGCACAACTTCTATTTGTCGACAAAACTAATTTAAATCGTTTAAACTGTTAAAGTCTCTTTAATTTATTTGGCAGTGACAGATTACATGATAGTCAACAGATTTGTCGTGATCGACATGAACCTAAATTCCTTTACAAAGTCAACCCCGCCTTAAAGTCATTGGAATTATTTGCACACTAGGAAGAAAGCACACCCAGTTAGATGCTGTGCGCAATACATCTGCGCAGGTCGATTCTCCTTTAACTCCTCCAGTTCGATGCTGTGCGGTGCACGCTACATCTGCAGCGCCCATTCTCCTTTTTAACTCTCCCAGTTCGATGCCAGCGGTGTAACGCAGCATCTGGCGGTCGATCTTCCTTTTTACTCCTCCCAGTGTTGATAGTCGCCGAATAGATTTGTCGTATCGGACATGAACCTAAATTCCTTTACAAAGTCAACCTCTGCCTTAAAGTCATTGAATTATTTGCACACTGGGAAGAAAGCACATCTGCAGGGTCGAGTCTCCTTTAACTCCTCCCAGTTAGATGCTGTGTAAAGGCTGAAACAACCACGTCTCCAATCTGACACTGAAGCCTCCTGTGGAGACAGAGACCAGCGGAGGACGAAAGACAGCGCAATATGAGAATATAGCGCAAACTTAAGATAAATATATTTCACATCTGAAGATAGTTTTCTCTTTTTGGGTTCAAGTTTTACTTTTGGAAAACTTTTCATTAATAATGATTATACATACTTAATAGGTTAGGCATAAGTCAGTTTTTATTATTTTTGTACTAACAGTCAGAGTTTTAAGGAATTGTTTTCACTGTTGGAATGGTCTGATTCAGGACAGCCTGCTGGGAAAACTGTAAGAACGGAGCCTAGAGCATTTTTGTGTCCCGAGTTCAGCACTCACGCGCTTTGAGGAATGTTACCAAAACTCCAGTCGTTACCGCGGCTGCTGCCGCTCGCCCTCGCCAGTGTGTTTCTGGTGCAAAGCGGGACCAGTGACAAAGAAGTCAGACCAGAGGTAACACAGCATCCACTGTTCTTATAGTATTGTGTGTGTCTCTTTCCACTGTCTGTCACGCCTGCATTGTTGGACACAGATGCACTCAGATGTTTCCGCATGTCAGGATTTCCTTCATGAAGTATGTATTCATGTGCCGGCATACAGTCACGGTTAAATACAGATGAGAAAGTTGCCCCCGGTGCCGGAGCTTCCCTTGTGTATTTTAGACCCCTCCTAAATGTCCAGCGTTGTTAAACAATAACAGGATTGGTGGAGTCAGATTTAAGGTTCCAGGAATGCGATTTAGCTAGAGGGGGTTAGTTATTAAAGTGGCACAAGTCTAATTGTGGTGGTGTCTGTCCTGCATCTTTAGATTCTTGTTTCTCGTTTGTTTTTTGCTTTGACTGAAAAAATGGGATTCTAACAGGTAGATATATTAGTAGATATATCAGTTTGTTTATACACCCAGAGGCATCCTAATGTCTGCTTCAGAAATAGGCCTACAAGTCTGTTAGACTCATAACTGTGAGTGGGAGAGAACGACTGGATGATGTTTTTTCAGGGATGGTTTTGGCGGTCTCTGTCACAGATGATGCAAAGCCAGAAATCTTAATGGCCTAAAATAAAGAAAGAAAACAAGACCAGAGCGAGGATTTAAGACATTTTAATAGCTGACTGTTCTAGTTGTATCCCCCTTTCATTCCTTACTCTCACACTCCTTCCGAAATTTCTGAGATGGCTGAGAGATGTACTCAAGGATAGTGTGGAAAAAAAATTCAGCTCTGCAGATTCCACCGAAGTTTTCTCCAAGACGGTGGGGGCGATAACAGTCTTCTCATGTGAGAGTCGGCGTGATCAAAGCCAAAGGTCACCCTAAAAGGTTAAATCACAGATGCCAAGTCCATGTGGAAACTGCTGTTACTCTTCAGGCTTTTGGTGTACCTTTATTACATATTTATTAATGTATGCTTTAACCACACACAGAAGGTTTTTTGTTTGTTTTAAGTTGCACAAACATTTTTTTCCCCAAAAAATCTTTCCAGGAATTTCTGAACTAATTAACTAAATGCATTACATTAGGTTTATTATGACTTTTTCAGGATTTGCCAGGGTTTAACATTCCTCAGACAACAGCCCTGCACCCTTTGCTGTTGTTACAGGTGCAGTTGTTTTGAATACTGTACAAAAAAAAAAAAAAAAAAAAGAAAGAAAGAGAGAAATTCGGGCATATCCCCTTATGGAAAACATCTGGGGTATTGGCCCCCTCCAACCATAGACGAGAGATGATGTATTTCGGTTTAAGTAGCATTACAGATGCAAAAGCATCTGCTGAAACTCTGCTGAATCTTTCAGGCCTTCATCGGTTGAAGCTTAAATATAGATGAAATGTTTTCATGTTATATGCAGTTTAGATAAGTACAAAAAAAAAAAAAAAACAATTAAAAAAAAGCTCCAAACACCAAAAATCTCATATTTAATGTTTTATTTCCATGGAAAGAAAAAAATCCATTCATTTCCAGTTTCCATAAAATGAGTATGTGTAAATTAGCGGATTGATAACATCCAGGGCAACATACTAGTGCTGGCAATTATTATTAATGTCTGCAGTTTAATAGAACACGGAGAAGAGTATGAGGAGGGTGAGAGGAAATATTATCCTGTATTAATATTATTAGTTCATTTTGCTCTTTTAAATGGTGTCAGAGGTGATCTGAAGATGCAGAGTGAGATGCGGGGGGAGCTCAATGTCTGTTTTTTTTCCCAGTGGCACAGACAAGGAGGAACGGGACTTCTTGACCTACAGTCCTTCTGTCTGTGCATTCAGTACTCTCACCTCTGCCCTCCTTTTTTCTTTCTTCTTCCTTTTCTTATACCCTTTGTTTTTAGATTCCTAACTTTCTTTTAATCTCTAGAATTCTCACATAGCCTTTTTCTCTTTTAGTGATATAGTTTGCTCTTTTCTTTCCCTCTCTAATACCTTTTTGGAGCGGCTGGATCATCTGTTGTAAAATCATAAAGCCAGCTTTTTCCACGCTCAAGCGGAAAGTTTTGACATCAGTATTTTCTGACCATATGTCTTGGAGAGAAGCACGAAAATCAGGATAGGTTGAGGCAAAATGTGCACGTTTTTTTTTTTGTTTTTTTTTTTTTTTGTGCATGTTTTTATAAAACTCAAAATATGCATACCAACATGTTTTCTCCATGTTGCGACAACCATATAAAATGCTTAAATTGTTTTTCAGAAACAGCCATTCGCAGGAAGCACCCTAATCATTCTGACTCCATTAGATTTAAAGGAGAGCTGATTTATATTTTCATGTAGCATGTGATAGTCTTGCTGGCATGTCCGGCGGTGACGTGGTGCATGTGGATTACATGTAACCTCACATCCTTTCTGAACCTGCCAGTCACTATCATGTGTGAAATGAATGGTGTCTGGCTTGATTATTTACATAAAGCTTTCCCAGAATTCCGCGACCGCAAACTCAATAAAGGCTACCTGTATTGGTAATAGCTGACGATGGCCACACAGTGACTCAGCTTCTTCCTCAGTCAGGGGAACGGGCAGGAGGGGTACCAACAGAACCTTTGATGCCCACCGCTGGGAAAAACCCCAGGGCCAGCTGAGCATGCTGGGATTGCTGGCAGCATTAAGAGGAGACCTGAGGCTTTTTCAGGAGGGGAGAAGAGTGGCTCTCTAGAGGCTGTGTAAGAGAGAAAGAGGGAAACGTTTTCATTCTCATGAGTTAGAGTGTTTTTACAAAATGGGGTGCGTCACCAGCAGCGGAGCCACCACACAGAAAGCACTCAGAAAGCAGAAATTAAAATGACAGGACGGGGAGAAAGAAAATTGGAGCAAAGGGGTGACCCAGGTTAACACTACACCATAGTGTTATCCAGGATCTTTACTTGCTCACTCGACTGATATGGCCTGTGCTGACAAAACCCCTTTGGAAAATCTACAACATGAATGAACCAGTGTGAAAGCACTCTCACTAGATTTTACTGAAGTTGCTCTCCTGAGAATATGTTACTTTAATCACTGCAGGACTTGTATGTTAACATGCAAGGTTTGTTGTGAGTGTTTTTGCCATTTTGAAGATGTGTAGATTATAGGAGAAACTAGCATATAACTGAGTCTTGTACACTGTGAAAAGGAATTGTTGAGAAAGCTTTAAAAACTCCAACCCTGATGCATTCAGTTTTAAAGTTTCTTTCTCAACTACTGTCTTAAAATTGTTCTAAGTAACACTACTTTTGTTTTGTCAGTTTGAATGTGTTTGTTCGCTTCAAAAATGTGATCATTCAGTAGTAGTAAAGTTATTAAAGGCAACTACAGATTTCTTGTTCAGCAAGTTTTCAAAGCTTAGTAACAGTTAGTAACACAATACATTTAATATGTGAAATTAAATATGCTGTCTTTGTTTCTGCAGATATCCAGCCATATCGTTAGAGGTGGTAAATCGACCTCCAGCCCTAACAGCTGACAGCATTTCAGGAATTCTGTGGGTAACATGAATTGTAATGTTGTTTCAAGTGAGGCAGCTTTGTTGCTCAGTATTTGTGACAATCAGGTCTCGTAAAATGAGAAGGTATAGTTCTTTCAGTTAGTTTTCAAGTGTAGCTTTAGGAACATAATCATGCATACGTTACAACCACTTGTAACTCTGACTTATCCCTCGCAATACAGTCTGATATTTTATCATTTAGCCTCTGTCCAGCCAGATTCAGAAATTCCTGGTTCAGAAGAAAGAATAACAAAAGGGAGGCAGTTGCAGGTCAACAAGGATTACTGAAAAAACTGCTTGTAAGTTTTTGCTGACACTATTTGTGGTTGTAAGGTGGAGACACTTGCTGTATGAGCCTAGGAAAAAAAGACGTACATTTACCAGTTATGGTCTGAAACAGAATATGTCCACTACGTGTGGAATGGAGGAGATTTGAGTCACTCGTCCTGAAAGATTACTATCCTAGCTTCTGATTTAAGACGGAAGCGCGCGGGTACGTAAGCCAGTGTTCTTTAGAATGTAGCGTGAGCATTGCTTCTTAGAATTGTGTGAGCACTTACAAAAGGTATTGAGCATACCTCTAAGTTAAACCAGCTTCAAGTAGGATTGGTTAAAGCCTAGATACGCATCTCTACCCCCTGTGTGTAGCACCCCGTACTGCAACACTCCAGTCACCCCACGACCTGGTCCTCCTACGGGCACACGCCCCGTTATCTCTGTTATAGTCTACTTGTCTTCAAGATACTCAGCTGGGCACCCTAAATTGGTCCCACTTTCTAGTGTAGTACAAATCGACAGATATTTTTAAGCATAGTCACTTTACCCACGCTCTAACACGTAAGCAAACTTTGCAACGTACCCCCAGCCAAACTACGATCAGCACATCTACTGAGTTTGAGTCAGCGAGATTGTTCCTGTACTGCAATTCTACACTAACTAAAAGTGACACGTATAGGTGACGCGACCTGAGTAGGTTTACTACTGAAATTAGCGTTTTGTACACTTTGAAGTTATAGTCTCAGTGTAAATACTATACGCGTTTCGGTAGGTTTTATATACTGCAAGTATACTCTATAAGGTTTTCTTTAAGTGATACTTTGACATCATACTGTAAGGTATACTACTACTACGTATGTCCGTAGTTTTAAGTGTGTTATATTTTGTTATAATTGTAATATTCTAGACACATACAGTAAAACTATCCAAACAAGAACAGGGTATTGCTTTGTTGTAAAAGAAATAAAAATAAAAAAAGAAGGACACTATTTCTCTAGGACTTCATGCCATTCGCTTATTTTAACAAATAAAAAAATGTGGGTAAGTTTCATCAAAAAATAAAAAATGAAACATTTTGATGAATAAAAAGCTGAAAAAACAAGAGAAGGCGGAATATGACTTAAGAATTCAGAGGATGATAAGCAAATACGTTAGATATAGTCGATCAACATCCGCAGAGGCTGGGTGTGGACTGTAGTGATTTTACCCTCTTTGCATCGGTTGACATCGGCTATTTTAGTTGTAGAACGGAATGATACTAATGCGACAAACGAGCTTGATAAGTAAACTGTCTTCTCGTTTCGCCAGAGGAGGAGGGTGTTGGGAGTGAGCTGAGGAGATAACGAGGAAAATCTATATTAAAGTGTTATGATAAGTGTGAGAATGGAAGAGGAAATGAACTGAGAACGGAAAACTGGTATGAATTTTTTTTAAGACTTAACTTAGACAGCCTGGCTACCAGCCTCTGTTGCAACACGATCTGGAGGACATAGCTGGAAACCTTGTAAATGGATATACAATAAGTGGAATATGCGATTATAATTGGATGATATCGCAGAGACCGATCCTCATTTGATGACGGTATATAAATATTGAGGTGGTGGTGGGGCCGTGTATCGCTCTTTGAGGTCACACAATTCTTAGCAGTCGAACTTGGGATGATGGGATATGATTGTGTGAACTTTTGCTTGCAAAACAAAGGAAACTAAATATTCGAAGGCCTGGGTGCCTCCATAACTTTTAATTGTAATTGACCAAAGGTGTTGGCATGGCCATGGCACTTACTGTGGAACATGTAACCTTTTGTGTTAAGCAGCCCAAGAACAAGAAAAGCCCACATTAGGTTTAAACACAAAGGATACCTATGCAAGTGGTGTATAATCATGGGCCAGGAATAAAACATAGACGGGAGTGGAACGTGAGCTCTCCAGATGTAGAATACTGGTTTGATAGGTTATCGTGATATAGGTGAGGTTTTATTATATTTTTAGATTTGATCAAATTGTTTCTTAAAAGGCTGACATTCTGCTGAAGAAAAACTACTAATCCAAACTAGTGTTTCTATGATGTTCACAGAATTGTATAAATGCAGAGCGTAGGGAAAAACACAAACGCATTTGGAAACACTGAAGATGAAGTTCTTTGAAGCTACATCATTACATTTACCATTGACATTTGTCTAGTCGTAACATTATGAGATAGTATTTAGGGCTTTCATTCTTTGTGTTAGTGTTCCATTTTCTATCCTTTCATGTTCGCTCAGTTTGGTTTTTTTCCTGCAAGTATGAAAGAGTGAGAAAAGGAGGAACTGTTTCATTCAAAGGTCAGTGTTGGTCTGTTACTTGCCCAAGTTTTGGATAGCCCAAAGCCGGTCCTTAAAAAAAAACATTTTTATAAAAAGCATTCCTACCATACATTTACAATTAAAGTATAATAAATTTTTGAATTTAATTTAAGTGTTAGGTTTAGCTAGCTTTTGGAGACAGTTGTATCCAAAAGTGTAATATAATTTAACATAAAAACATATACATATACAGGTAGCTATGAAATTCTTTGAAAGCCTGGACCGGGGACATACCAATATATACCTACCGGATATCATAGGTAATAGGCAGGTTTCAAAGAAGTTACGTAATCTTTGAAAATCAAAGAAACGGGTGTTGTCAGATTTAGTGAAAACTTGTGGTGTAAAATTTCTTCGGCAAATATTGACTCCCAAAAAATTATAAATAGGTTGACCAAACACACCGACACACACACACACACACAACGTACCCACACACCACACACACACACACACACCTCACACAACACAGCACACACACACACACATACATCCATTAAAAGTTAAATTTAGGGTCATAAAGTCTCGGACAACTACTGTACTTACCGTTACAACACACACTCCACAGTTTAAAGCCTTTAAGATTCTCAAGCTTCCACACACACACACACACACACCACACACACACACAAACCCCACACCCCACAGCCACACACAACACACACACACACACACACACACACGGTACATCCGTAAAGTTAATTTAGGGTCATCAAAGTCTCAGACAACTACTTACTTACAGTATAAACACACACTCCACAAGGTTAAGCCTGTTTAAGATTCTCAAGCTTGCCACAACACACACAACACACACACACACAAACAACACCTTACTAGCACAAAGTTTTAAGCCAGGGCATAGGCGCACACAACACACACACACAAACACACACACACACACACACAACACAACACACACACCACACACACATCTTTGTGTTTAACACTGTGTTCGTCACTGATGTCTGTGGTACTTACTGGGGTCAGGTTTATGTACAATGTAAATTTTATTAAATTCAGACAGCATGTAATGTGGGATCGGGTGCTGCAACTGAGACATTGATGGAAATAGTGAGACACTTCAAAAAACATGCAAGCCGCAGGCCCAACTTGTTAATTCGCACTGAGATCACCGTAACAGACAGACCAGCAGTGACACCTGTGCTATTCTCATGCTTGACACAGTGAGTGATTTTATTACCAAATGATGAAGAGGTGTGTAGTGGTGGGACAGCTGCATAGTCAATATGCGAGATGTGTGCTAATGTGACAATCTTCTCTCTCAGGCCTGGCCTCCAGCAGTTATGGGTATCTTCCTCCTGGCGATGCTCAGGCTCAAGCAATCCGCTCTTTTAAATCCATCACCACTGCTATTCCTCCATGCCAGAGAGTTTTATTGGCTCACTGTCACTGGCACTATGGATCCAGCTTACATCTCTCGTGAGTCTTAGCCTGCAATCTAATACAACTCTAATTTGTTAATCATAACCATTTTAAGGTTATGTGCACTAATGATCTCTAATAGTTACCATATATATGCTAATGACTTAAAAATATTGGCCAAAAATGGAGTGGAACACTTACCTGATAGAGAGTTAAAGAGCTTCCAGGTTTACCAAATGTGTATGTATGTGTGTGTTGAATCAATGTTTAAGATGTGAATAACAATTGCAACAGTTTTCTAATGTGACTCTAGACACATACTATGAATGACTTTATGTCTCACATACACATGATGTTGTCAGGGCCCGTGAATGCGGCCCCAAGAGGCGGAGTTCCAGATAAATTTGGTTTATGACCACTGAAGAGCAACCTACGGAAAGAGGCGCTATGTCATAACAGGGCCTTAATATGGGACAAAAGAGAAATCACTTTTCAGGTATGTGAACTGTAATTGACAAACTTCAAGGAGAAACAGTTAATAACATTAGATAACTTTAATTTGTCTATATAAAACTGTGACCTCTATACACCTGTCAATTAACACTTATTATCAGATAGTATCCGGATACTATTTTAGCCAGATTGCCCACAATTTACACATTGCATGGCCAATCCAAATTTAAACACTCAGACTATGTAAATAATGATGAACGTACTTTAGAAGAGAAGTCCAGATAAAAGGAGCACAAGTACCAAGTAAAAAAAATGTTTTAAAAAAATCCCAGTTTCTACTCATTCCTTCCGAAAAGATTCACATTTAGCAAAATACGCACAAATATGTTTTTGTTTTTTTTCAGTATCCCAGAACCCTACACTCCTAAAGTGGGGTGAACATGCCACACATGCGGCCATCAGGATGTTAAGGCCTTCAAGGTCGGGAAGCCGTGGCGCGCCACTATCAGGACCAACTTCAGTTCCCGAGAAATCCCAGTACAGTTCACCAAAATCAATGGCAATGGCAAGAGGGTGGGTACAAGTTTGCAGATATCATGCTTTTTCTTCGCGGAAGGCTTGTCACGCGAGAAGACAGCACCCCATTTGACTGGCGAGGGAGGGTTCCGGCCCACGCGGTATTTTCCTGGTCCTGGTATCAGAATGATAGCGGTGACGGTGACACGCGCATTGTTGATGCGAGCCGGAGGCCTTGGACAACAAGGCAACAGTGTGACCAGGTGACCAGGGAGATGAACGCAGCGAATAACAGAGAATGTGGAAATGTGTCCAGATGAGCAAAACTACAGGCAGGCATGTAAATTCAGGAATGTAAGTTTCTGTCTTTTGCTTTATTATATAATTAGAGTGTCATCGTTTCTGCCTCTCTTTCGAGGTTAATGATGTGTTCTCTGGTGGCTGTGCATGAATTAGGTCATGCTCTTGGTGTTGGAGCACTCAGGCAATCCCTCTGTTTCTATGTTTTCCAATTTGGCTCCTGTTTTACCAGTGGATGTGACACTGAGAATTTGTGCTGCCTGATGATGGACAGACTGGGGATCCAGCAAATATATGGTCGTAGGTCAGTTTTGCAGCTCGCATTAAATGCATTCTAGTTTTGATTCATTATTATTATGTTCATTTTACAAGCCAAAGTCATTTATACAAAATCTGTGAAAGTGGTATAAATTAATCTCAAAAAGGCTAGCTAGTCATAAAAACTATTATGTCTAAGAAAACTAATAAAAAATAATGATAGAGATAAATAAAACTGAGAAAAAAAACATGACTTAACGTATCATTAATTAAGCAAGAAAATTACCGATCTGAAAGCAAAAGTAAAGTTAGTATCTTTGTTTTGTGGAAGACAGTGTTAAACAGTGATATTACAGCAACATGCCATAAAACTAAATATATTGGAAAATATGTGTTGACCATCAGTTTATCCTTTAGTGGATAATATTTCTTTCTGATTTTTGAGTTGTAGGTGATCGTCTATAGACCAGGGAGTGGATGCATCACCTGTGTGTTTTTCGACAGGTGCTGCGACTCCAGTTGAGGTGCCCCGACCCCCGAAGCACCCCGGCCCCCCCACTCGCAGGCCAACGACCGGGTGCCTTCCTTTGGCCCTGACCTATGTGAAGGGACAACTTCGACACACATCCCAACTTTTCTCAGGCGGAGAGAGATGTTGGTCTTCAAGGTACAAAAGCTGAATGCAAGTCAATTGTCCTTACCCAGTGTGCATGCCGTAGATTTTCGTATATGTATTTATTAATATTTACTAACCCTCTTCTGACTCCACAGGAAAAGTGGTTCTTGGAGACCTGTGCAGTGATGGTAAACCGCTGCAGGGGCTATCCCATGCCATTGGACAACTTCTGAAGAGACCTGCCTCCCCTATATCAATGCGGCTATTGGTATGAAACGAATCTGTATGGAAAGTTTGTTTTCTTCCAAGGATGCGTCCATCTTCTATATTTTTTAGGACTTGGATCTGCATCTTGGTTTACATAGGTAAAAAATTAGGTGTGTAAATAATGCTTGTATGGGTGTCTGTCCTGCTCTCTTAGGTGACAAGTACGGGGTTTTCACATGAGGCCAACAAATCTGGAGGACAGGTAGCCAAAAAACTTTCAAGCGAGCTTGGCACAGGCTTACAAAGAGACAAGCCTGGACGCCGCTGTTTTCTACAAGCACCACCGACAAGCATGACTACTTCTTCAGAGGAACCCCGTATGTTTCCCACTGTTTACTTACACATGTCTTAGTTTAGGTATGCCTGGTTAGTTAATCCCAATGGTTTACGTGTTTAATGTCATCCTGGGGTTAAACCATGGCTTCCTCTTGTTCTTTTTTTTTGTGAACCTTCTCCCTTTTTTTCTATTACATATCTACATGGGTACAGCATATGTTTAGAAGACGCTTTTATACCAAAGCGACCCTTAGCAAGAATTGCCATTCGAGGCGGAACATTTGTTCACCTAACATGGGTTCCCTGGGGAAATCGAAACCACCAACCCTTTTGCACTGCTACCGCAATGCTCTACCCACTGAGCCACAGGACCAACTAGTATTGTAAAGCAATTTGTCATGTATGGCTTTCGGGTTTTCTCGAGCGTATTAGCCGGTTCCAATGAGGAACGGAGGAAAAGCATGCGATCTGTGGAAGGGACAGGGATGACCACGTCATAGCTCAGCACAAGTGTTATGGTGCAAGGAATGTCAACAGATAATAAAAAGGCGGCCCTCCCCATGAGTGAAGTAGGAGAGTCCAGTGAGCAAATGTGTGTCGTAGGTATATTTTACATTTGGGGAGGATGATTTCACGTAAGTACCTGTTTAACACATCTCTGGCTGACTAGAAAAGTTGACAAAGATACGGCATTGGTATTGAAAGTCGAATTTTAAGATGGGATCTGAAAGATATTACGGTATCTCTCGGCGTGTTTGATTCATTTTAATAAGGAATCCTTTGCTGAGAAGGAAGTGATAAGTTCTTTAAAAAAAACAAATATTTCTGACCTTCAAACTTTTGAATCTGTAAAGATATGGCTGGAGTACGGGTATTTACCATCAGAATGTCATGAGCCCAAAATTAGCTGTTTATGGGAAGAACTTTTAAACCATTTTTTAGAGCTTCAGGAAATGTAGAAGAAGACATTTATACTGATCTGAACTTTTTCCACACTTTTTTCAGCCGACACTTACTTCTACAAAAGCCAGAATGTACTGGAAGGTTACAACCAGAGCTGAGGTGGAGCCAGAGCTACCCCAAGACAGTCCTAGACATGATGGAGTAATGGGCGTGAGAAGGGAGGAAGCGCCCAAGAGGAATATGGAGTTGCCACAATGATGAGGAAGGTGCTCATTCACTTTGGTGGACGCGTCAGAGGGTCGGTAGGGTGATTTGGGAGGGGAGACTATGCACAAGACCATTGTACTCCCCTACTCTTGCTTTGGGCCTTGGTGCCTTCGTCGACTTTGGGGTGGGCTCGGCTGTTTCTTCCAGGCGCGATGTATGCGGCACTACTCGACGGAGCCTTGACTGTCAGCGTTCTATGCTTGATAGAAGTTAGAGTGAACCCAGAACGACATGGGGAATGAGCCAAAGAGATAGAAAGAGGATTACACCAGTAGAATGGCATCTTCGGAAATGGATGAAGTGACTACTGAACCCCCCCACTCATCGCCCCCTCTCAGCAGGCCCCCCTACCACCCCACCACGCCCACACCAGACCCTTGGTTTAGCAACGCCAGTCTGCAAAGAGGGAGGGAGATGTAAAACACATCAAACGTGCAAGGCACCCCCATGTGTATGGTATGTTTTTGTTTCTATTTACGGGTTACTTCTCTCGCCCAATTACATAAAAAAATCCAAAATGGAGGGGCCGGGAGAACCGCGACCACCTATAGACACATAGCCCCCAACGCCATCTATTAAATGGTTACGGGTTATCAGTGAAACGGCACTTGCGTTGCCGCAGGCTTTCTTGTCAGGTAACTAACACCTCCCAGGGAGCTTCAACTGAAAACAGACCCCTTCTCGCCCCAGAACCGAAAACGTACTCCCAACCATCCCCCCACCACGACGGGGGCGGCTGTTTGAGTGACCCATGTTCTATATTAGTAATGATCGCACTTGAATCTCATGGACATTCAGATTGCTTTTTAAATTGCTGCCAGCCATCCAGTGGAGAAAACTCCTGCACCCCATTACCATGCCTTTGCCATTCTTTGAAATAAGTAGTTACTGGAAGGACTATCACAGACCACATTTGACCTGTCTGCACTCTATATGACCTCACCAAAGTTTGTTTTCTGCACAAAGTACTGGCTAGACTATAGACGACCTGCTGTATGTGAAAAGGTCCAAAGGTTACAGCGTGAAGAGTTCAGGGAGGAGCAGAGCCAGAGCAGCTTCTGGAGAGTGGCAAGTTTTAAAGGGATAATCCACCCCAAAAATTAACACCGCTTCCTCACGAGACTCTGTACGACCCCCTCAGATTTTTAATCGTATGTCCTTCTACCCCATGTTGAGTTCCAACACCGCAAAAACCTCACCATCGGCACCATATTTTAATTACTTTTGTGAATGAACTTACTCTTCTCCAACCCCGGCCCCTCAGGCGTCGAAGGCACTTCCCTGTGACCTGCCTCCATACCCCCCTCCCTTATTAGGATGGTGGTGAGTCGTTGGCTGCTGTTTATTATGCCAAAGTACACATAAACGTTAGCGAGGTGTCTAGAGTCACAGTTTCCCCCACCCAAACCCTGACTCTCCCGGTCCATTTAAAAGGTAGAAAAGCGTCGTCAGAGAATACTCCATCTTCCCATAGACGTGCAATCTGGGTTATATGAAGCGACGAGAACACTTTGTGTAAGCGAAGAAGTGGAGGCGAAAACAATAAACTAATCGACCTTTCTTCAACAATTCCTTTGTCAACAGTCTCCTCTGTGTCTCTCCATATCACCGTATGCTGCATATGCTCTTTTGTATCATCCGCTGTTCCCGTCGCTTCATATAACCCAGATTGTATGTCTGATGGAGTATTCTGACGACGACTTTCATACCTTTTATGGACAATATATTTTCATTTTGGGGTGGAGTATCCCTTTAAATGCACCTATAGAGCAGAGCTGTCCATCTGTTTCGACTCAAAATACTATTGTTATTGTAATGTGTTTGGTACATTTGGTATTATGAATAATTATGTACATTAATGATGGCATTGTTATTATAAACTATGTTATTGGTATTATTTGCCCAATGTGTCGTCTTCTATTTGTAAATGTTCATTTCAAGTCTGCTGGAACACTAGGCAGAATGTCGACTTATTTCAAATTTTTAATGTCAGGTTTAAGGGCAGGAAAAATCCCTCTGCGTTTCTATCGCTGAAACAAATATATAATTATTATGAACAGTCTGGTGCTATGGGTTCTACGCATAATCAGTATTAGACATTTCTGAAGTAGTTTTAACAAGATAATGGTTAATGATATATAATGATGAATGATATGTGTAAATGTAAAGGAATTACATTTTTGCCTGTTTCATACTTTTTGTACTTGTAAAATGAAATGAAATAAAAGTTCCTTTTTTTAACATTATTCTCTCTTTCCTTGACCTTAAACAATTATTGTTCACCATGAGTACCAAATCTAGTCACATACACTTTTTTTCCTTTTTTGTCTTTTACTGCTTTAGCAAGCTAAAGTTGCTTTTGAGAAAGCTTCTTTATTTATTTAGTGATAAAGTTTTAATTAACTATATTAACATCATAATAATAATCAACATTCAAGATTAAGATACCACAGCTCAAGGACAAATATGTAAATAAGAAAAAAATTAGGCAGTGTTCCCAAGAAACATATTTCTCGTGAATCTATTTTCTTAAACCTTCTTACACCGTGGATCTGCCAAAGCTTCAAGCAATGATGGCATGGGGCTTTCTGAGAAGGTTACTGGAACCGCAAGGGGCTTTTACACAATAGTCTAATTATTTGATAACTTACATTTTCGGACACAATGTTGGCAATTACCATTCTTGATTTGCTGCACCCTATGCAACATATTTATTTAAAATAAAAAAACACATGGTGTTTCATTCCTGAATAATTCCTTTTTTTTCTTTAATGACTGATTAAGGATTAAATAAATGAGTCGTAAAGGTCACTTCCGAATGGAATCAACTTGTTAAAATGATACGTTAATTGAATGATCAATGAACTGGACTCAAAAAGCCACTTTTCTAGTGCTTAATGCTTTGATAGAAATGTAAAAAAAAAAGTCCTATTGTTTTGACTGTTACTGTATATCAGATTGAAGGACCGAAAACTAACAGTTTATGTAGGTAATTATATTAATATAATAATAAATTGTGTTTAGTAATATAGTTTTTTTATTTATATTTTTTTAGTATATTTGTTTTTATTTTTGTTTTGTTTTTTTTTTGAGAGAGAGGGGCCCAGAGAGACATTGTGTTTTATTGTTGTTGTATTGAAGTTTTTTTTATTTGTATATTTTTTATTTTTCCTAAATTTATTTTATATTTCGACAGAGTCAGAAAAACAGCGCTTATGTCATTATTAGCTACCTCCATCCTGTTCCAATCCATGTTCTTCCACACAGCAAATGTCTATTTAGTTTATTGAGGCTTTTAATATGCACATGCCCACCCAAACAATCTACTTGTTTTTATTAATTATCCTGTCCCTCCCTTTCCAATCTCTAAATTTATCTTGGTTTCCCATCTTGAGTTATAGATTCACTTCTTAATATGTATATATGCTCTTTGCATGATTGTTTTAATAGGTACAGTGGCGAGCAGTTATTAGATGAAAAAATTCCAGTTATCCCAGCATGAGTAATGATAGTACCTGAAGGGACTTGTCTCAAATTACTTTACGAGTTTATTTAAATTTATCTATATGGTATTATTTTAGTTCCATTATTTGACAAAATGCCTTTTAATTCTACCCGTTTAATGTTTTAGAAAATAGACTTCGCTCTGGAAATCTGGCCACCCTTTACTAACTTATTAGCGAATATGAAAATAACATGCATAGAATAATTTTACATTTACATATATGTAGTAATTTTTGTTATGTACATATTATCCAAAATGAGGACAATTGGAAGCAATTATCCAAAATCAACAAAAGAGCAATGATATATTTTTAGTGCTATAAAAAAGTAATCATTTTTGTGTAATGCATTAACATGTTTTTTTGCTTTTTATATATATAAGAAATAAAAGGGGAATAACAGCTAGAATAGAAGAAAAAGAGCACAGCTAGAATGTTAGAGGTATTCTTTTTTGCTGTTGTTTTTTATTGTAAAATAAATGAAAAGAATTGCAGTAGGAATACATAAAGATTAAAAGCTATTTTTAAAAAAATAAAATAGAATAGAGATAGCTAGGTTAGAAGGGTCAAATAAAGATGGAAGAGTTTCTTTTATTGGTAAGACTTTTTATGCTCGGATTTAGTTGGGCAGGTTTATTCCACAGGGGAGGAAACATTTAGAACCAATTATTTCCTAAAGAGGAGTCTAGTTTTAAAAAAAAAAAATTGCTGAAACTGTCATCTCAGAAATTCATCTGTTATTTTTATGGATTATTATTATTTATATTTTATAGGATATAATTGTGTATGTTCTGGTTACTTGTCGTGGTGTTAGATATTTTTATTATTTTATTTTTTTTCTTTTAATTTATATATGTCGCGGGGGTGGGGTATATATGTGGATTATGTTATATTATTTAATTAATTTTACATATTTTTTGTTTTATTTGTTAGGATTGTATATGTTTTATTATTTAATTGTATATGTGGTTTGTAATATTTAACTTAAATTTATTAATGTATATGTATTGTACACACTGCTGATTTATGATATTTTTATTTAATTGTCAGAGCGGAGTATAGGATTGTTTTTTCTTTCTAATATGGCTTAGATTTATGATATATTTATGATATAGTTCATTTTTGTGCATAGAATTGGTTTTTAGATTTTTAATTTATTAATTTTATTTGATTAGAATTTATTTTATTAGTTTGATAGTTATTTTATGTTGTTTTGTATTTTTGTTTTTATCATTTTTATCCTTTGTGTTTATTTTTTCTTTTGTTTTTGGATAGTTGATTTTAATTTTAATTTGTTGGTTTTTTTGTTTGTGTTTTTTGTTTTTCTTTGTTTTTTTTTTTTTTTTATGAATTATGCTGAAGGGTTTTTTTTTTTTTTTTATTTTGCATGTTTGTTTTTTAATAAATTTTTAGGTATTGTCATAGTTTTTCTTTACTAAGTAAGTGATATTTATTTATTATTTTTATTAGTAAGATGGTATTATATATTAATTTTTTTTATTGAGATATATTTTGATTAGAATTTTAATTTATTATATGGTTTGTGTATTTGGAAGTTTTATAATAAAAATATTTTTATTTATGTTCTTTTAATTTACTATCATCATTTTTTTGTTGTTATTTTTTACCTTCTTGCTTATTTTCATATTATTTATTATTTGTAAATTTATTGTTTTTTTTTATTTTTATTTGTGACAGACCCCAGACTTATTATATTTTAAATGGTATGTTTTTGTTATATAATATATGTTGTATATTTTGTATGGACATTAGATCTGAGGATTTTTTTATTGATTAATGTAATTTAGATCTTAGTTATTTTATTTTTATTATTTTATTATTTTTGTTTGTTTCTTTATTTTATTATAGTTATTATGTACTTTATTTGTTTTGTGTATTTTATTTTGTTTGCGGATAATAATATTTATTTGTATTATTTTTAATTTAGTTTATATTTTTGATTTTATTTATAGAGTATAGTTTCTTAGTATTTAGTTTTTTTATAAATATTGTAATTTGTGTATTTTAAACACAGTCAACGGTACTTTTTTTACTAATTTTTATTTTTTTATTTTATCACTTGTTTAACTATTGAAGCATTGTAACGTTTATTGCTGTATTTAATTGTTTTTTTTTTATTTATTTTTATTTTGTAAAATTATTTTAGGTTTTTTATATGTTTTTTTTTATTTACATCTGTTTATTAATTGAGATGTTTAAGTTTGTTATGTTTTTTTAATATCTTTTGGGGAAATGACTTTTGATGTTTCTTATTATTCGGTTTTTTACTCCCACTTCCGTTTTCATTTTTATTTATTATTGTTGGACTTGCACATGTATTTTATTGTGTTCGTCTCCTCCAATACCCTATCTGGTCTCTTTGCCTCTGTAT
This sequence comes from Cyprinus carpio, assembly GCF_018340385.1. Classification (NCBI taxonomy): domain Eukaryota; kingdom Metazoa; phylum Chordata; class Actinopteri; order Cypriniformes; family Cyprinidae; genus Cyprinus; species Cyprinus carpio. The sequence continues at coordinate 667,917 of NC_056603.1, read as the reverse complement.
CCTCCTACACTTCAAAAAATTTCTGGCCTTAAGTCTGTATTATCACCAAAACATTTAGTATTTAGAGCAACAGGTAGTAAGAGAGACAGAGAGCAGAGGCGGGTTTTACGAACAAAGGAAAAAAACCGTTGGAGAAAATAGTCAAAACGATATGGGAGAGATTGGTATATACAAAACTTGCCTGATTTGTGTCTCGGTTGCCATGAAACAGTAGTATTGTCTATGAATACCACAGACCAGGAGACAGAGGACTGGATATTTTTCAATTAATACTTAAATCGTAGAAAAGTAATGTTAATTTTTACCTGGTTTGTCTTTAGTATTTCAGCAGATAGTGTTTGAAAATCTTGGGTTTGTATTGTTATATTGTATATAATTTTATTGTGTAAACAAAACTTTCTCATAGTGCTGCCAAATTAATTTTGGTTTGAATGCGATATATTATTGTTTTTGTAATTTTATTTTAGAGAAAAATTTATCTGCAGTCAGCAAACTGGAGCCATACTTATCTTTATATAGGCTGCTGAATTATAAGCAGAAGCCGTGGTGTTATATGTCTATAAGTTAAGAGTAGAGAGAGAGAGTGAGAGAGAGAGAGAGAGAGCGAGATGAAGAGGAATTTTAGTTCATACAGTGACAAAACAGTTAACTATTAGTGTGATTCTTCATACTGAAAGACCTTTTTTTGAGGTAAAAAACAAAAAGAAAATACAGAGACTATTTTTGTAAAGGGCTACTGCTTACATATATGAATTAACCTTGTAAATTATGATATATTTAATGGCCATTGATGACTAGGCATTTTTAAGGTATATTAGGATCTCTGGTTAAAAAGAAAATTTTAGAAAAGAAAGAAAAGAAAGTGAATGGCCCGCGTTTTGCCGGCAATATAATGTATTTTTTAATTCTTAGATAGTTTTTCACCCTTATATTACTTGATTCTCATTACAGGAGGATGGTTTAGGGCATTAGTCTGTTACCTATCTTAATCCGTTTAGAGTTTTATTTTTAGCTTTGGCAAAAGAAAAAAAAAATTTTAATGGCACAAAAATTTTTTAGCAAAAATAATATACATGAAAAATATAAACCTGTGGAAGCTTGAAAATGGAGAATAGTCAGTGTGCATTTAGTGCATCTTTATTATTTTTTGTATTTACACGATGGGAGAAGATGTTTGCGATTATCAGAGTAGCCACACGGCTGCCAGAAGGATCAAACGACACGATGTGGCATAGAAACACTTTTTTGCCTAGTCGGACTCATAATAGTTATGTCTTTATTTAATTTTTTTATGACATGTATGTGTCACTTTTTAGAGTGGGTTTCAACCTGTGGGCCGCGGCCCCCTAGTGGCGGTCGCGATGGGTATTGCAGGGGGCCCATTACTATTAAACTACAAATACTTAATATTGTATACTGTTATGTAAAAATGTCTAAGTCATAACATAATAACATCGTCTCATATAGATTATTAAAAAGCCCGAGTTTTATTTTTAGCTTCATTGCCAATCATTCATAGGAGCTTGCACAATTAGGTCATTGTGATTTTTTATTTATATATATATTTTTAATTTGCCATACAGTCTTTTTTTATTTTGTTTGTACCCTTTACTATAGGTGATATTTGACTTTGTCTGTTCTAGAGATGTTACAACCTTTTGATAAAGCTCTAATTGTGTTTCTTTGGATATATGTTTCCCCACCCTTATCCTGACTGCCATTTATGACAAGAAAATACGATATGTTGGTTATTTTATTGTTTGGTATTATATGCACAAGCATAGTTCATTCAATTTATACATTAACCCAAATTAGCTTGAGTTTACTAAGTTTGAACCAATTTTTAGCAGGGTCAGTTAATTTTTTTGCAGTGGGCCGCGCAAACAATGTGTGTGGTTAATGTTTTTTTTGAAGTTGATAAAGGTTGGGAACAATGGTCTAGAATTGTTATAACAGTAGATGTAATGATCACCATATCGCCCCTTTGCCTTTTTAATTATTGAAAAAAAAGAGATGCGTTTTTTAAAATACTTAGTAAATACTTTAAATCAAGTAAAACTTCCCTTCAAAGTTTGGGGACAGTAAGGATTTGATTATTATTATATTATTATTTTATTGTTTTTTTATTTTATTATTTAGTAGGTCAAAAGAAATTCCTAATTAAATTCAGAAAGGATAAATTCCACTAAACAATGTGACAGCTAAATTTATAACATTAAAAAACATTTCTATGCTGTTTTTTTTTTTTAACTTTTACTCACCAAAGAATCCTGAAAATATATCACATGTTTCACAAAACAAGATTAGGGCAACAACTGTTTTTAACATTGGTAATCATAAGTAATGATTATTAAGCACCAAATAAGAATGTCAGAATGATTCAGACCAGTCATGTGCCACGAGACTGAAGAGAATGCTGCTGGAAATCATAGGTATTTCCACCTTGCACGTATTAAAAGCTGACTTCTTTTCCAATTTCACAAACCCACCACAAAAGCACTTTCAGCTAAATTTCAAACAAGGATAAATTTACATCATTTATATAATCCCAGCAACTGCACTTTAAAAGTGTATATATATGTAAATGTATTCAAATGTAAGAATCTGGTCAGAAGTTTGAATGCCTCTCTCTTTATTATGATTTTTCCATATTTCGGGAATAGTTAGAAAATATTGTAGCAGATTTATAAAATAAGCAGTTTAAAAACAATTTAAGTAAGTACAAGGCATTTGTCTGACATGCAATAATTTGGATGAAAAACCTAATTCAAGTGAGGATGTAACCGTCCATCGCATGACTGAGGTTATGGCATTGTGAATGTAACATTTATGAAACCTTAGGCACAGTGAGCTCATTTTGGTGTTTGTTTTTGTTTTTTTTGTGGTTCCTGTTATAGTGTCCTAGAAAGACAGCGTTTTGCTTTAACCACTTCACTCAGAACTTACTGTCCTCCTACACTTTACAATAATAAAAACAATCAATATATATATATATATCCTTTATAGTAGAAGAGCTGAGAGGAGCGAAGAGAGAGTGATGAGAGAGAGAGTTTTATTGTGTATTACCTTATAAAAGTAAATATGTATTGTTATACTGGTGTTTGTATGTTTAGCAGTAAAAACAGAAATCATGACCTGTTTTTGTCCACAAAGTATCTTTTATTTTTTGTTTTTTAATAATTACATTTGCTTTAGGTTTTTAGCAATAAAGATGTCTTTACAGGCTCTTCTTTCTGTTTCTTCTATTCCTTCCTACTCCGGCCATCGCTCATCCCGTCATTTGCTACCTCTGTCACTGAGCACAATGCTCTTCGCTAACTGTGGACACAAATATAAATTATTTAAACAAGTTTTTCTCAGTTTACATAATAACCAGGAATAAAAAAAAAAATCCAAAAGAGGTAAGAGTCTTACAGCAAACTCCGCGCTTTGCCTTGTCTCGCTGCGGATCTGTCGCTTTAGAAGGTGGAGGTGCAGGCCTTGCCATCTGAAAAAATAACATCATAAATTAAAATCCTGTGGTGAAGTAGCTTTCACAGATTCCATTGTTGACCGTATGTTTGACAAATGCTGTACAACTGATGCATACAAAAGAATTGAGAAGCAAAAAAATATGTCGGTGTAACACCCCATTTATTTACTTGCTTGGCTTTTTTAAGAACGATAAATTCAAATTTTGACCTGTCTATGAACAGTCCGGTAGGTCTGTGTATGATTACTATTCTTGATCCACCACGTGCTAAACCATTGCTGTGAACAAAACTAGGGGCATGACAATGAAACAGAATAGAACCCAAAAACTCTTGGCGGATTCATATGCTCGTCACAACTCATTGCTGTGTTACCCTGTCATGCATGCAAACACGATGATTTAATCTCTTTTTTTTTTCTTCGTATCATTTCCAACACTCTTATTTGTCAGCATCAACTCAAAAGCATTTTTAAATACACAATTTGTTAATAACAAAATGCGAGAGAAACTCACTCCAGTCTCCACTTCTGTCCTGCAAGGGTCCTACACGAGGACAGTATGGCGTTCAGGACTGCCTCGGCTTTGTAAAGTGATGTGAAAACAGATATCACCCATTAGAAACAGGAATCGAACCCATAATAAAAACACTGTTCCACTCATCAGTTTTGACTTCGTGGACAGAGTATGAACACCATAGACAATCATTTGCACTCTGACTGATGGCGTGCTTTTACAAGAATAATGTTTATATGCATTCCTCAAATAACAAACTCAATAACACAAAGTCTATTTTGCAACAAAGCACGACAGGGTCATATAAACAAATACTCTGCTTAATCTTGAACGCTTCACCTGCAGAACAAAACGTCCTCCAAGGGGCTGCCATTCTGGATTCACAACGATTACGGCAAGCAAAAGGTTGATAAAGAGAGACTCTGCATTTCGATTTCGTTTCACCAGTAGATGATGCTGTAGTTACATTAAATACAACACATGACATTCGCCTGATTAACCTGTTGAATAAGCTACACTTTACAAGTTTCTTATCAAACGTTCTAATCACAAACTTGATCTCAGGGACAAAAAGGATAACAGCCAAAATAAAACAAGCGCGTTATCATGTGTTAAACTTGGGATTATTGTGGTTGCCAGTGAATTCTGTATGTATACAGATGTTTCCTCGTGGTGGTGTAAAATAAGAATTTTTAAATGGACGTTCAGATCGGATCGTTGGTTTTATTTATTTTAAAAGCGGGCTTAAATGGACGCCTGATGTGTTCTCAGCATTTTGCAGCGTTCCAGAAGAGAAGAAACATCTTGTAAAAACACGACACAGAGGCGCCTCTGGAGAACGACCCTTAAACTAATATCGCTTCAATAATAAATGTCTTTCATTCCTCCAAGCACGGGCTCGGCAGTGCATGAGTAAGCGCTGAAACATTCCCGCGTGCGCTCCAGGACCAAGTCCCCACTCGCTAAGTGCGCGCTCCCACAAAACCGCAGGAGAAGCTGCAGACGAGGCAAGGGTGGGGGAGGAGCAGGAGAGGAGGCAGTCCGGAGTAGGGAAAAACGAGGTTTTAAACAAAAAGAACAAAGCACTGGTTCTTTTAGTGCCTCGGTTGGTGGTCGAAATACAGTACCCATACGAAGGAAGGTCAGTTGTCATCGGAATTTATGACCACTTGGTAAACTATGGAGGTCACCACAGTGAGAGGCCATTTTCAGCGAGGGACGAAAAAGAAAAAAAAAAAAAACAGTACAGTCATGTTGCGCTCGCGAAAAGCACACACGCAGCCGACTCACGCCTGTCCCAGGAAACATCGCCGATATCCCTCCGCCACATTCCACAGACGAACGGCCACGGCCACGACCAATTAGGCATCTCAGGTTGGACCCCCCCCCCCCCCCCAAACATCACACACACAAATTATGCAAGGTCTTCGAACCTTTTACCTGTTACAGGTTTTTTGCGTGTATTTGCCGCGCTATTTTAAGTCGGATTATAAAACGTTCAGCTTCTTCGATTGTCTTCTCACGTGCTGCCACATTACGTGTAATAAAAATTGTTATAAACAAATGAGAAACCATGTATCTTCTATGACTGCATTTTACTTTGTTTAGGAGTTTGATGTTTTATTACGGACTGTCGGCTCATAAATGGTTGATTAACTAAAACCGCTCATTCTAAACCCAGGGGAGCGAAACTGGAAGTAATGTGTTTTCTTTTTTCTTTTAGTCATTTGATTAAATGTGTGCGATTATGTCATCTGGCTGTTTGTTTGTGTAATGGCAGTCGGTGAAACCATATGGGCACCGTCTGTTTAAGAAGTTGGGTTGTGTCGACGAAAACCTGGGAAGCGAATTCAGCCGCGCTGCCCGGGGGAAAGGTGTGTTCCGGTCGGGAAAAGACACAAGAGGAAGAGGAAGGCCCCGCCCGCCACCCCCCCCCTCAGAAGCATGGGTGGGAGGGCATAGGAAAAGCATGGAAAAGAAGAATACATGTACCAAGTTGCTTCTCTTACGCGCGCAGTTCTCCGGCGGTACGAGATGCGCCAGTGGTGGTATCTCTGAGAATATGTTGGGTGAGCGACCCGCGAACCTTCCTCCCTATCGACTAAGATGCACGAGGGGTTTGTTTTTATTGTTGTTGAACACGCTGCTGAAGACTTCCAACTGTTGGGGAATAATGGTCATTTTCTTTCAAGCTAGGAACCTGGGCAGCAGCTAAGATGGAAAACCCTGCGGGAAAAAGGGTGAGGCTTTTGATCTTCTTTGTTACTTGTTTTTGCAGGGGAAATAAAACCTTTTGAGTTTCTCGGAAACGGGACGGTATTTTAATTACTCCGAAGGCGGGGGAAAAGGCAACGTTTTCAACTTGACTTTTGGAAAAGCCGCTAGTGGCGTCCGATGAGGATGACGTGGTGTGGCCTAGAAAACCTAGTGTGTTTAACTCCGACCACACATCCCAGGACAACCGCGTTTGGAATTATTCCGGCATTTAAACGACGTTCTTATTTTTTAAACCAACCGGCAGCGCCGTTTCCGTTAGATAAATCCACAGAGACAAAGAACCAAGTGGTCATTATAAGACTTGACAAGTGTTTCCGACAACAGTGTGCATGGATCAGGTTGACTGCAGAGAATCAACTTTGAATGGATCAGTTCTTGGCGTCTGGGACGAAATAAAACTCTTTGAGCCCGACGGTAGTTTTCACACGTTAATTTGCTCACTGCCGAAGACAATGCCCACAAGTACTGCAAAAAGGATTCGCAAACAAATGGATTAACCTGCTCGGCTTTTCACACGCATGTCCCTCAAGGTTCATCACAAGCAAACAGGAATTTGGAGACAAAACCGTTTGTTTTCAAGTCTAAATAGTACTAAATGTAGCCCTGCAGAAAATGTCATAGTGTTTTTTTTTATTTATCTCCAAAGTTACATATTGTTTTGTAGAACCATCAAAAAGTATTAGTTTTTAACAGTTCGTTTTTGTGTGTTTGTGTATTTGTTTTTTAGAACCTTGTGGAGTCACTTATCTTTTATTCTATTTATCGCCATTGCTGTTGAAAGCACTTGCATGATGCCTGTGCCCACACGGGGGGGGGGGGGGGCGGTTCACTGTATTTTAGTACTATTTTAAACTGTAGTTTGTTCGCAGGGTGGAATCTAAGGGAAATTCCAATTCGACTTTATATTTTATAATCGTCGTTGGCGTTATATGAAACACACAATGGAACGGACTTGGCAGGCAAACTCAAAGCAAAAGCTCAAACTGAGGACTCCGAAGTGTCCAATTCACAAAAACGAAAACGACTTGGGCCAATGTAAATACCAACAAGTAAAAGCACAAGGCCAATATGGACCTTGGCCCGATCATGCACCCGAGCCGTCGCGTTCCCATCTCCTGTTCCACCTCTGAGAGGTGTGTTCATTCAGCCGGAGACCTGAAAGTAGCCCCACTTCTCAGGAATCGTACCCTCGAATACCACCTCGGCCACAGTACCTGAGGATTGTGGGCATGAGACCGAACATCACCCGTCTACTCTTGCCCCTCTGCGGCGTCGGTCGCGCCCAGCAACGAGCATCGTGCTACTTACCAGAACCAGTGGAACGGGGTGACTCGCCCCAGAGGTGAAGGTGACCCGCAAGGGGCGTACAGCCCACCCAATTCTCGTGCCAGCCTTGAAGCAGCGGCGTTATTCTATGGAGCTCCAGCAGCTCGTTCGCCGCCAACAGCTTCTCGCCCAGCCTCCTCCGCTGTCGTCCATACCACACTCCGTACCCGACGCACAGCTCAGCTGCCCGTTCATCCACCGTGGAGCCAGCTTCCTCCATGACTTAGAGCGTCACAAGCGCTTGTCCCTGCAGGAAGCTCTGTTCTACAAGCGTTGAGCTCGGGTTGGTGAGCCTTGGGACAGCGGGCGCCCTGCTTCCCTCTCGCATCCACCGCAGAGGAACCCATGACAGTGGCATAGGGGGGTTCTTTTTCCCTCCTGCACCAGCGTTGAGACCCTGTTCTGATCTTTTCAGCTTACAAGAGTCCGTGTTGGCAAGCCCTCGCTCCAGTTTTGCGAGCAGTACCGCACAGTGGAGGAGGCGGAGGCTGGCTGGGAGTCCCATGGGAAGTCGGTGCAGCAGTAACCGGACCAGCGGCATTAGTCTGGGCTACGACACCCGGCATACAACCTGGGCCCAACCCAGCAGCTCCAGACTCTCCTCGGGACCCCAACTTGGTGGCGGCCACCCTCAGGTCAGGCATACTCCATACAGGTGTCCGGGAAAACAGGAGTGCCCCACATGGAGGTTTGGAGGGAGTGTCTCGACACGGCGTGTCGGGAGTTGGGTGGAAATGCCGCCCGACAGCCGACACATCATATCCGCCCCCGCGTTAAGCACACACACTGTCACCTTCCACCGAGCAGAACAGAATGGGGTCCCACTAGACCAGCGGGCATCAAGGAGGTAAAGAGGTGGACAGTTGGGTGAGAGGGCGCGACACTCCGAGTGCTAGGAAAAACAGTATCAAGCAGGAGCCGACGCCGCCTGCTAATTAGAGATGCTGCCCTGGAAGGACACGCTTTACATGGAGGCCTGACTTCTAAATGGAACAGCCCGTTTCTGCCACCATTCTATCCAGCTCCCTCTCTACTCCAGACCCAGTCGGTTGCTCCGGGACATCCCTTGGAAGAGCAGTCAGCTGAATGGAAGGAGTCAGTTTCATCTGTGGACAGACAGGAGTAATTCGGGGGAGATATACAAACCTCAATCCAATTTGGCTAGTTTGTTTATTGCATACTGATATAGGTCCGTATATAGCAGGAGGTTGTGAATGTGTGGTGTGTGGTGAGGCTTAAGACTGCTTCGGACCTGCTAAAACACGCAAACGTGTATAGGGAGCAACAAGCAAGGACATGAAAACAGCATCCCCAGTCAGACTTCAAAAATACATACTAGCCCTCCCATCTTCAGTAGGCCTTTCTCTAACCACCCATTATAACTAACTTGGTGCGAGTCACCAAGCGAATATATAACCCCCTCCACCCAATGGCTACCTAACAGAATTCTGAACCGGCTCCAAAGTCAAAAATATGCTTCCTATAGCGAAGCCTAGTGATTATGCAATTGACCCCAAATTACAGGCTCTGTGATACACGGTCGTGACCAAATATCTGTGAGTAATACAGTAGGACAGGCTTCGGTCGACAAGGAGGGTTCTCTCTCTCTGTTTTGTTTGGTAAGCGCTTCCGGCTTTCAGCCCAGCCACAGTGTTTGAGTGTGGTGTTTTTTCATGTGTGTTAGCCGTGCACTCGCGTGTGTGTGGCGTGTGCTTTGTTTGCTCAGGTATTTGAGTCCTGAGGGAAGGCTCTCTCACACGCTCACTTGTGCGGGTTGTGTGGTGTGTTTGTGCCTTCTGTGTTGTATGCTTTTTTGCTGACAAGGAAACCCTCTCTGTTGTCTGACAGTCACCTGTGTATATCGGAAGACTTTACCCTCATTTCCGACCCAGTACAATATTATTCCTTTATCCAACAGTCGATTACGCCTTTTTTTTTTTCGAGTAATTGATGGGGTTGCGGAGTTCCCGCATGTATTCGGTGTGGGTACTGTTACTCTTACTCACAAGACGAACCCCACTGGCGGGTATTTAATGGTACGAAGGAATGCACCAGTCCATAGCGTCACAGACCCTCGATTTTTTTGAAGTCCCAGACAGCTCTTGCCCGTCTGCGTTTTATGTAATTGGTATTATTGGAGTGGATGACCTCATTGTCCTAGATAGCCACTTTGAGTTGGGTTGTGTTGTTTTTAGAGTGATACTCAGACAGTGTTTGTGTTTGTTGTATTCTATGTATTTCTAGGTACAATGTGTGGAGTGTAGTAAAGTTATATCGGGGGCAGCTAATGCTTGCCAGGCTATGGACGGCCTCTATCACACCCGGCTGCTTCACATGCGTTTCCCTGCGTTGATATTATCAAGTCTGTAGATGGTAACTCTTAAGTCATATAAACAACGCCAGTATTGCCATACCTCTTCATTTGTGTCAGTATCTCTCTCATGCTGGCTCTGAACAGCTGTCTTATCTCTGTTTTTACTTGTAGGGCGAACACTCCCGCCAACAAGGACTTTTACAACGTCAATGGTCTCGGTCCTACTGTAAGGGAGGACTACATGGTAGGGATGAACTTCATGTGTTCTTTTTAGTATTTGATTTTTTAGTTTGTGTTAAGGGGGTTGAAGTTACTCGGAAATTACTATTTTTGATTTTAATGTATAACATTGATATTTATGAGAAAATATTTAATCCAAAGAGCAATATCTGGTATTTAAAAAAAAAAGAAAAACTATGGGTGCCCTCAGGAAAAGGGCACAAGATACAAGGACAAATATTTGTAGATGTTTTTTTTTTTGGTGAAAATAAAACCATCCTTGGAGTTAATATCCACTAATGTATTGTAATATTTAGCAATATTGTACACAATTTTCTATATTTAGTATTCCATAAGTTTTTTTGTTGTTATATTCATAATTGAATGAATATTCCTGTCATTTTCCCCAATCTGTCTTCATTAGTTCTCAGGCTTCCCAGGAGGCAGCTGAGAAGTGCAGTTTTGTTCGGACACCCTCATCGTGGAGCAGGTCAGATGTTTCTCTGCATGAGGTCAAGTGTCAGTGTTTGAAGGTGTATATAGGGTTGCGTGTTACTCTCTTTGTTTGTTGTGTGTAACTCAGAATTCTGCGCAGGCTCTAGGGAACCCTTATCACCCGGAGTTATCCGCTGTACGGGTCTGCTCAAAGGCTTTGGACGGTGTGGCCATTCACAGTAGACTACCTCAACAATGTCGACTGCTCTCTGACTACAACAGTTCTGGTTAGTGACAGTGTTACAAGTGACCTTACCACTGCACTGAAACCCTTTCTGATAGAGATGTGTTGCCCTTTAGGTTTTAGAGGTTGCAAGCTAAAGAAGGCTCCAATATTATTTCCTTATGTGTTTCCTTAATTTAAATTTTATTTCTTAAAATAAACACGCATTATCACAGTGTCCCCGAAGGCAAATGCATTACATAACATGTCTTTATTTTTCTATTTACTGATAGAACAATTCAAATAATCTCCATTCCCTGTATCATAGGTCACTAACTTTGCAGCACCGTGTCTATATATGACACACAGTGCAGGCAAAACTACTGATTCAGAGGAAAATGGGCATGTACTGCCAGAGGGGACGTAAATTGTAAAGCTCCTCATTGGGGCACGCTGCCCACATAGAGGACCTAGACTATACTACTGTTTAGTAAGAATAAAAAGAGAAATAAAGAAGGTTTTGTTTAAAGAAATTAATACTTTTAAGAAGGATACATTAAACTGATTGAAATTTACAGTAAAGATATTTTATAATGTTTACGAAAGATTTCTATTTCAATTCAAATACATTGTGTTCTATTGAAATTTCTATCTATTCATAAAGATTCATGGAAAAAGAATCTCACACTGTGTTTCCACTAAAAATATGAAGACAGTTGCAACTTGGATACTTATTTTTGATCACACAAACTCACATATGATAGTGATTTCTAAAAGATCTTGTAACACCAAAATTGTTTTTTTTTTTTTTGAAATAATAAAAATTCCCTCAAGTATTAAACCCAATTTTATTTGAAGTTTAAAATTTGAGCAGTTAATAGTTTTTGCCTTTTGGATTTGAATAAACTTATTACAAAATATCTTTTCCCTCTAGTACGCCGTTACTTTCCCATAGTCCCACGTGGTTGTTGTCCCCCATGCTGTTTGAAATGCAAAACATCAACATCGGGGCACATTCAAAACATTTTCCATTTACAAGCTTGATGTGGAATAGTGTTTTTTCCTTTCTTTTCTTCAGGCAATTTGCTCCCCAATGCGCTGCCTTTTTACAACCCATCTTACCTGCTGATGGGTATAATGATTCCTCCCTAGTAGTACAGCATATGCTTTCAGGATCGATCCAGGAGAAAGATTTGATGGTAATTGTGTGTGTTGTTTCAGGGCCGGGAGGCAGATCCTCAGGGTGGTGTCAATTGACAAAGATTCTCACTTTGAGTGTTATCATCACTGTGAGGTGGGTATTATGGATAGTAGTCTGGGATAAGTGCATCTCCCCATGTATGGCACCGGCATTGAATAATGACCCACAATTCCTTCGTCCTCCTTCTTTCGGCGTGTGGGAAGCAGCTCGCCGATGAGCCTGGAATCGCATTGTTTTCTCTCTGGATTCGCTCACCTCCTCTGTCACTCTTGCCACATGACGCAGAGTGGCATCACACATTAACCTTTCCCCCTCACAACTCACTGAAATGAGAACTAATGTGCCTGACCAACTACTTTGTACTCTCATATGCTCTCAACTACTTTGTACTCTAATTTTTTTGAAGATAGCGAGAGGGGAGAAAGCATATTTGCTCTCACTGACGACTTGAGGTCATAATACATTTCAATGCCAAATCCCAGTCCTGGTACATACTATATCACCCCTAGTGGCTGGGAAATGCAGCAAACTGAATCCTGCTGATCAGAATATTTCTACACAAGTTCTCATAGTTTAAGATTATTGTTGCCTGCTTATTTCATTGCTAGAGGAGTTTAATTATTACAGAATATTGTTTTTCTCCCATATCTACTGTTTGCTGTAGGAAAAAAAAAAAAAAACAAGGATTATATTTTTTTTTGCTTAACATTTTTTCTATATTTCACATCACTAGCAAAGATTTGCGCACTTAAACATGTTTACCTATAAGAGATTTTTAAAAGTGATTGCAAAAAAAAAGATTAAAAACATTCCTGTATCTGTTTTAAAAATAATCTTTCCGTGTATGAATAAGTGTGTTTCTCTTGTATAATTCACACATTCAATTGAGAAATCGAATACTGATGACTTGTTTTTTTATGAGAAAGCACCCTATTATAATTTATAAAATAATTCTCTAAGACATTACGAGTTTGTGTATACACACACAGTACATATTTGATCAGTTTAAGCTTGTGAAAACTTCAGTTTTAACTTTAAAGAAAACACGCAAAGAAAATTCCTTCAGCTTGTTTTATTATTTTTTTTACATTCTGCACATTCAAAAAGAAAATGATCCAAAAAGAGAATCTTTTGAAATATATCTTCAAAACTACAACATTAAAATAATATTAAAAGGCCTCTTGCTATCTTCTCTATAACGTTAAATTTATACCCACGTCTGATGTTCACAGAGGTGACAGTTAACTTCATAAGACCAGGTGGTGAAGAAAAAATAAGAGAACAGACGAGGGTGGAGATGAAAATCTAGCAAATGAATCTACAGTGGTGGTTCATAGCATTGGGATTTCAGTAGTCATTTTAATGCTTACAAAATAAAAAAAATAAAAAGAAACCTTCAGTGAAGATCAGTGTCGACAGCAGGACTGGCTCTTCAGCTCAACAGTGGCCAAACATCTGGATCAGGGGACTTTGATTTACCCAATTTTGAAAAATATTACATTGAATTCTGGATACAGTGAATAAAAAGAAAAAACACAATATTTCAAAAAATAAAAGTAAATTTTTAAACCCCCATAATTACCAACAATGAATTAACGACCCACTAGCCTAAAGTGCACTAGTTAACTATAAATACAACATGAAGACTATAGGTGGTCGAGAAGGAAAATAGGATTTATATAGTCTCATATAGTTTTTCTTTTGACTTTGGTGTTTGTGAGCTTTAGAAAGCACACCAATACACACACATATCCAAGAAGATTATTTTGAAACTTGAAAAACATTCAACAGCCCTTCATTATGTTTAGTCCCTTTTCATTTGAGATTTAAGGGAAGACCAAAAAAAATAAAAAAAAAAACAAAAAAAAAAAAAAAGAAATTGACCAGTTTGATCTAAAACTGAGTGCTGAGTTACAGACCCTTGCAGATGTGCACAGCAGCGAAACACTGATGACATTATTACTAGTTGAAGAAGAAGTTTAAAGGGTCAGTTCACAAACCAAAAGACGCATCATCATTATTCACCCTCATGTCATTCCCAATCCTATTTCTTCTATGTAATGGGACAAGCAACAGGTAAATATCTATATTGCTTTTTTCAGATAAACATTTTTTTTCACCAATACGAAATAAAGTCAATGAGATCCCGTGTTTGTTTCAACTTCCATGTATGGATGAAAAAGCTGACACCTTTTGTTTTCAGTAAAAAAACAAGTTAGGAATTGACAGAGGGGGTGACAAGCTGACAAATTTTTTTTGAGGTTATCTATCATCATCCTTGGAGCTGTCATCATGCTGACGACTCTGATCTACAAAAACCCCCCCTCTCTCTCTCCCTACACCCATCCACTCACTCTGCACTCAGTGTCGTCTGTCTCTGGAGGAGATGCTACGGCTCTGTGAGCTTCTGCTGCCGGACCCTGCAGTTTTTGGAGTCGCTACCCGCGGCCTCTGTGGACATCTCTCCTCTTTTCTGCAGTCTCCTGCCTCTCTCTGCCCCCCTCTCTCTCTCTCTTTCCTTCCCCCTGTCTCGCTCTCCCTCAGTTGAACGTCTCACAACACCTGCTCCTCCTGCGTTCCCTCCCTCTCTGTCACGGCCTTTTGCTCGCTCTCTCCGTTCTTCTTGTTTTTTGTCCTCTTCCTCCTGGAGTTTCCTTCCTCCTCTTCTTCTCGCTCCTTTATGCGCTCAGCACGCTCCAGAGCTCTTTGTGTCGCCTGGGAAAAAAAGTGAAGACTGAAAATTAAGCAGGGAAAAAAAAGAGGGGTCTGCCATGGTTTAGGCAAGAGGAAGTCCTGCTGACCTGTTTCTTCTGTGAGGGGTAAACCCAGTATATACAGGGAGCTGCTTTAGAGTTTTGTGAAACAGGTCATCAAGAAGTTTTACAGGAGGCTCTTCTGGTTTATTTATCTGGAAATCAAGAGGGAGACGATGTCAAATTAAGCCAAAATAGAAGAATATGTGATGTCATTAAACCTAAAAAAGATTTAGTTTTCCTCACCTTTCTTCTTTCCGTTCTCTTCTCTTTGCTCTTGCCTCTCTCTCTGCGTCTTTGGTCCCGTGATCGTGACCTCCTCGTCTCTGTCTCGGTCCTCCTTCCCGAAGTCCTTGACTTTATCCCGGTCCCACTCCCGCTCAGAACGAGTCCTCTTCTCTTCTCTCCATCGCTCTTTCCCTCTCTGCCCACTGGTCTCTCACGGCTGCAGCTCCTCCATCTCGCTCTCTTTCTCGTTCCTTCTCTTTTTCGTGGTTTGCAGGTGGCAGTTGGGTGATGGGCGGCAGGGCGGGCTGAGGTTGCTGAGGCGTGAGGGTCTTGACCTTCACCTGCACGCTCACTGGACACGAGACCTTTATGGAAGTCCAAAACTGGAGACAGAACAATATAATAAGAGAGGATGAGAATGACTACAATGATGACAGGAACAGCAAAGCAGTAGAAACACAGCAAACTGTTCAGACCTCATCCTGCTCGCAAAAATCCACACGTAGTACTTTGGGATTACTTGTGGGCCATTTCACACCATGCAGTGCTTCTCGAGTGGCCACAGCTTCCTCTATAGTGGAGTACTGAGAGAACATGACAGATTGGAGGTTAAACAAAAACTAAAGGCATCAGGTGGCACAATATAATATCACTAATGAATTATGAGATATCACACAAGAATAAACAATACAGAATAAATAACATACAATACTGCTGAAAGCCTCTTATGCTCACCAAAAACTGCATTTAATCACATTCAGAAAAAAAAAAAAAACGTAATTTAGAAAAATTTCCACTTAATTTTAATTTAAAAAAGCAATTTAACTGATTCCTGAATTTTCAGCAGTCACTATTTTCAAAAAAATTATTGATTTCAATAATTTGTTCATTTTATTGTGTCCTTTCCAAAAAAAAAAGTGTTAATATCTTTCAAAAACAAAATCTTACTGATTCCAAACTTTTAAAACTTCAGTGCAACGCAAATAGAAATAATACAATATATAATAACAGTAATAACTTACTGTGACATAGCAGTGAGATTTGATCTTGTCGATCCAGAAACCCTCCTCCACCAATGTACCCGTCCGATTTAACAACTCCTTCAGCTGCCCTAAGGTGAAAGGTCGCACCTACAGAGAAACAGGTCAGATCAGGGGTCAAAAGAGCAACAAAACCTCCAGACTCGATCCAAAAACACAAAACAGGTTAAGTGGCAATATTCATATGGTCAAATTATTTTAGATTCAAATGAAATCCAATTAGAGTGTAGTGAAATGAACGACGAGATCTAGTGCTTACCAGGTTGCAGACGTGTATGATGTTGGAGGTTTTTCCACGAGGAGGAGAGAGCTGGCGACCTGTCCGTATAGGGTCATCAATAGTTACGGACACACCTGATTTCTGCTGACTGATGGAGCGTCGCACCAAAGAATCATTGGGAGTGACTGAGAGAAAAAAAACAACATTTATAATCCTACTTTCAAAAAAAAAAAAAAAAAAACATTTTAATGTATGTTAAGATTACTTTAAATGCAACCAGTAAATCATGAATGCTCACCTTTTTTGGGCTCGGCCTCCTGTATTTCCATTGTAACATCAGGGGAGTTCTCCTGTTTCCTTTGTTTTTCTGTCTCTCCTTTAGTCCACTTCTGCTCTTCATCATCCTCCTCCTCTTCCTTTATTTCTTTCTGCCCATTCTCGTGTCCATCAGATGGAACAATCTGGACCAAAGATACAAAAAAGTTCACTGAATAGCAGAGGCAAACCATGAACTTCAAAAGACAATGACAAAATGCTTTTCTATGTTCCATTTCTAAACCAAGGCATTTAAAAAAAAAAAAAAAGTAAATGATTTAAATCATTTTTAAGTTATTACTGCAGTATTGTGCAGCAGTCTTATGCACTGGTGTTCATAGTACCAAAGACAAACCTTTAAGGCACAGTTCACCCAAAAATGAAAATCTGTCAGTTTACTCAGCCATAAGTTATTCCATACCAGTAAAAGTTCTTTCTTTTGTTACACATAAAATATGATATTTTGAAGAATCTGGATAATCAAACAGTTGCTAGTCTCCACTGACTTCCATAGTATGGGGAAAAAAATAATATTACGTAAGTCAATAAGGACCAAGAACTCTTTGGTTACCAACATTCTTTAAAGTATCTTCTTTTGTTTTAAGTAGAAGAAATAAATTCATACAGGTCTGAAACAACTTGAGAGTGAGTAAGTGTCTGAAAGTTAAATTTTTGGGTGAACTATCCCTTTATTATTTGTTGTGGCAGCTACCAGTGACAAGCCTTTGTCATGCTCACCTGTGTCACTGTGCGTCTGATCTTAAGACCCTGATCCTCCTCCGGTTCCTCTCGCTCACGAGGCTCAGATGAGTCCTCATCCCCAGAGAGACGCCCCTCATCTGGGTGCAGCTCGACCACCGCCTCCTGTAGGGGCTTGATGTCTGGAATTAATGTCTGTAAAATAATTTTGTAGTTAATTAACATGCCAAGTTAGGGAAAATTATTCTTATGCAGTACTAATAAACATAAAGCTGACCTTTAGTACGTCTATACTATACAATGTCCATATATTTAACATTTACGACATTAAACTTGAGAATACTGCATCACTGAACCTGTAACACTGAATTAATTCAAGCAGGCAGGCTGTCAAAAACAGGTAGTGATTCATCATGTATCTGTTAAGGTAATGTGGGAGCGGTCTTAGATAATTTACCTTCAGCGATTCAGTGGTGATGCTGATTGACGGCTTCTTGGCAGTGACTGCTGTACTAGAACCCCACCTTCTTTTTCTGCTAGCTCCACCCACAGGCTCTGCCTCAGATGACGTAATCTCCGTTTTACCTAGTGCCAAGGAAAATTAATCACCAAATTGCACAACCAAGAAACAGATCCAGCTGTAACTGTTAAAAGAACATAGCAAAGCATATAATTCCTAATTACCCTTGTAACCACTTTTTTTTTTTTTTTACTGGAACAGTACTGCAAATTAATTCAGCTTCTTCAAGCACAGAAGAGCATGCCTTAATGCAATTGGAACAGGGTTTATTTAAACAATATTCACATCACATGATGTTGCAATGCACTGCTTTCTTTGAAGAAGCTAAATAATGGGATTGATTGATGTTGGTGGAATTTAATTTATTTTGCACTCTAGCCAGAATTGCTGTTTTCACTTGAAAAAATACTTTGTGAGGACAACATACTGCTCCATTTACTGGTTAACTATCCAGATCAACAGGTTTAAATACTTGTTCCTTGTTTTGGAGGAAACACGCAGAATGGGCTACAGCAACCTGTCAGTGGACAACGGTGCAAAAAAGTAGCATTTTGAAGACACTTACTGCTCAGGGAGATCTTGCGGGCAGCAAACGATTTTACAGTGGAGCTCTGAAATGAAATGGAAAGGAGGAGAAACAAGATCCCAGTGGATGTGTGGAAGAAGAGACAGACACAACAGACAAAAGAAACATTGGGAAAAGGAGGGGAATGAGAGAAAGGAGAGGGGGAAGAACAGATGCACAGCTATCAGTTACACCAATAATGTACAGTTGCATTGACAAACAGAGGCTTTGAGAATCCCATCATTATTATAAGCTTTCTGAATTTTAAAAGTCCCTTATTTTTATTATTGCTTTAGTTTTTACTTTAACATGACTTCGGCTAACACATGCTTGACCAAATTCCCTACTTTCCCATCTGTGCTGTAAAATACAGGATTACTAACACCCTCTAACCTCATCATTTACAAAGCAAAAAACCTTCTTTCCACTTTAAGTAATTTAAAAACAAATACATCTTGGGAAAAAGGGTTTTCCTGGTACCATTGACACCTGATTCCTCTCTGGCTTGGCTATGGCCCAACCGCACAGCAGTGTGCACTGTATCTAGGCAACAAAGGTCCAATCAGAGGAGGCTGCGGAGTGAGGGCGAGATACGATCACAATTGAGTGTGCTGATTGGCCAGCTGACAGGAACTGCACTTTTTGTTTCAATAGCTGTTTTTGGCTCTTGTGGTGGGAATTGTGATTCAAATGGTCTTTGAAAAAGTCTCTGAAGTTTTTGTTGAATGTTCAGGAAGCAACGGAAGTCTGTAGCAAAAACTCCCGGTGTCCACACTAGCTGGGAAGATAGCATCCACACTATGAGCAAACAAGAAACATGTGACGTTTGACAAGCCAAAATTCTGGTTATAATCTGTCAAGGCATTTTATCATTGCAATCAAGTCCTTTGTACACACAGCCTGCCACAAAAACACATATGACGTGCAGGTATAGAGGGTTTTCCCTTTCTTAATGCCCCACTCTGGTGCTGTCCACAAGTTCGTCTGGGAATTTGGGTGAGTAATGGCAGAAAGAGGAGGGTCTTTTTTTTCCCAATCAGCCTGGAACAAAGTTCTTTGAAATATTCCATAAAGTCCATTTGTAGTGCAAGTTTCAAGACAAGTCCTTTAAAAAAAAAAGCATGGCTGGTGATGAGACCCAAAAAACGGCAGGAAAAAACTGCTTGTAGTAAATTAGTCCATAAGCCTTGCTTCATTATCTCAGATTGTTTGACTCACTGAGATCAGTCCACAGGCATGTGAGAAACAGCAGATGTCTGCGTAATGAGCCTCTGCAGATATCAGTTCATTCAAGTACTGAAGTGTGGGCAAAAATAGCAGGGGGCGTCAAGACAGCTGTGTTCCCATCATGCTGACAGGAAGAGTCCATCTGATGCTTGTGTTTGGCCAGTGTAAACGCTTTGAAAAATGTCTCTGTTGGTGAGCATCACTCTTTTTTTGGCATACTATGACTGACGCCTCCCCCGTCTCACCAGCTATTTTGGCTTCTCTTAAGCAGTCCCATCAGGAGGCCACATCAGTTTTATATGACGAGGCAGTGGCCAATGATCCGGCAGGTTCCGTCAGGCTAAGTGTGCAGTGGCGACTCTGGGGGCCTAGCTCAGGTACAGCCGAGACTGCTTGGGAATAGCGGGGCAGGTGATGGAGGTGGTAGAGGAGAAGAGGTGGTGGCAGTATGCAGGTACCAGTATGAGCAATGGAAGAGGGGAGGGCACCTTCACAACAAAGCAATCAATGGGATTTTAAACCACAAAACAGTCAAACTACCAGATCCAGAGATAAAGAGAAAGGGAACAAGAGTGAGAGACAGAGTGTCAGAGAGAGAGAAATAGCTTGAAAAGAGAGGACAGAGAGAGACTAGAGCCTACATCTCAAACTACATGCTTCCAGTCTATCATTCTGCTCACTACAACTCAAATACACACTGCACTGGTTTAACTAAACACTTATGGCACAATATGATAAGGACTGTTTTATAAAGGGGTGATTTTAGAGATGCAACTTCTCAAAGAAGGGGTATTAGTCTGAAAACTTCCGAAAAGCAGTTGCCTCTCTAAACTTTTCTAAAGCACCACTGCTAAAAATATTTCGTAAAATAAAAATCGTTAATCTCATTAATCACCTGACTAGTTTTAGACCATTTTAACTCGTCCTGACATCTTTTAAGCTACAACAGGATTTTCGTTTAACACAAAAAGGTATAAAATCTAAATGTGTTAAACTGCACTTTTAAAATTAGCACTGATTCATCCTCGTTCACACACAATGACCTCAACAGTGTCTAATTTCACACATTATTAGCCATCCACATCCCCCACACACTGCTGCTACATAGTAAAAAGGAAAAACAGAAGAGGATAATGGCAATAATAGTCTAACATCCAATCCTACATTGAATCTAAAGATACACAACAAATGTGAAATCACTTTGACTCCAAAAGATTCAGCTAGAACTGCCTTACAAACTTCAGTCATGCCTCCCTATATTTCAGGGTTATGGTTTCCACTGGTTCTTCGTTCTGTGGGCCTTCTTACCTCCTCTGGGCGGGTGTCGCTGGAATCTGCCCCCTGGTGGTCAGGCTGTTGCATAGCACTCTCTGAATGAGACCGGCCCTCCAGTTCCATGGCAACTTGGCCTGCAGGCTCAGAGAGAGCTTCCTGCTTTACATCCCTAGAGAAAGAGTCAGCGAACAAGAGAAAGGGAGACAGAAAGAGAGTGAGGGGTAAGGTGGCTGAGGCTGGTTGATCTGGGTCACTAACTATAAATAACTGCCTGGCTACATTTTTTTTTTTCATTATTGACACTATTTTCATATATAATACTGTAAAGTTGCTTTGACACGATCTGTATTGTTAAGAGCGCTAAATAAATAAAGGTGACTTGACTAAATGACTCTCACTGCCAGCATCACACATACATACATAAGACGATATATGCCATGGTAGTAAAACTTGAAAATATTGAGAGGGAAAACAAATACATGTGTATCTTTTTAAATGTGTACACAGGCCTTGGCTAACCGTAATCAACACTCAAAAAGACACACAAAAAATTTAGTGGGTAGGAATTGAGACTGAATTGTTGTACAGCTAAAGATGTAACAAAACTGTGAAGATAAAAAGACGGGAATATAAATGCAGTGCATTTATGAATCACAATACCACAGATATGTAGAACAATACATACACATCTCAGTATGTTAATAAAAATGTATCATTGCACGCCAAGCATGCTGTTTCAATGCATCACAGTCTACAATAATTCAAAAGTTACACTATAAAAACCAAGCAAATGGCCTCTTGGAACTATTGCTTATAAACCTTGAGCTTTTCCCCAAATAATCCAGCACAGTTTTCAACACTGATAATAAAGGTTTACTGAGCACTAAATCAGCATATCCGAATGATCTCTGAAGGATCATGGGACAAGTCCAAACCTATGAAAATGTAGTGTACATCCGATTACCTTTGTAACAAACCATCAGCTCTCACAATAACAAAACCATTTAAACATAACAGAATTGTCTGGATTTGTATGAAACACTTTTGATGTAACAAATTTAATCCACGGCAAACAAAGCGCTGACGGGGGAACAGATTCACTGGCTCCTGACATCCCCGTAACCTACAGATGATTCAATCGAATTCACTGTTCAATAGAAATCCAATCCCTCTCTCTCACACATAAACACACCTGTGCAACACACCTAGGCACCGTGGTCCCTAGAGACACAACAGCCCTGATGCCACTTGCCATTGCTCCGAGGAGGGAAAAACTGCCTCTGGCTTCTCAGAGCACAAGGCTTTCCCTTTATATGAAAGCAGTCAACACATGCTGAGGGGGAAGGGGGGACGGGTAGCCAGATCCCCCGTGGACAAAAAAGCCAAGCGCTTAGAATACTTAACATTTACACATGAATGCAAAGAGGAAAACCTGAAAGACCGCCTTAAACTGAACTACAGTCGCCTCACAGTTCATTTTCCGTGCATTAAGACACTTTGTAACAGTTCACGAAGAATGATTCATTCTGACTGATTTTGTCAAATAATAATCATACACAGAATGGCATTTTTCAAAGTGTGATTTCTTTAGATTAAAACACGTTTCTGTGATTTTTCCATCACTGATGTCACTGCTCACGAGGGAACATCCCCTTTCCTCTTGAGGACTTTTAATTCCTAGCATATATGAACAATTTTTAGAAAACAGCTGAAACCTAATACACGGATCTACACGGACCACGCAACATATCATTTGAATAACAAAACTTTTAGCACATGATCATTCTTAGTGTTTCCTGACCACATTATTAATTTTTAGCAGGTTTTAACAGGTTTACTACGCCTAACTGCTTACATAAATTGTTACACTGTTTAAATGGGTTTAGGTGAAATGCAAGCAGAGTTAACATTGTTTCATTCCTAAGCTAAGATGCTGAATTCATTTTCATTGTGGACACTGATATCTCCATTACTAATTTAACACTACACACATCCATCATGATTAAAAATGCCAGGGAACTGCCGACATCCTTAATGAACCCAAGGGCCTAAACAAGATCCCCTTCCCCCAATATCATGACCAACACTCCTGCGCTTCAAAATCTACTGAGATACCCATAGAAAAATCTTTTTTTGGGCATCATACGCGCCGTTTGAGTCCACTCGATCGTTACGACGCCAAAAATGCTGTCTAGGTAACGTTAGGCAGTTCACTGGGGTTTAAGACACAGCTAAAATCCCTCTGCGATTTCGAGATAGCATCTGAAATAAAATAAAACGGTTTAGTTCCACGTTTAACTGAAGACAATACAGGGTCCACAGTACAAACACAATCGTTCGATCGATTGAACTCATGGCGTAAACGTCTATCACCTAAACGATGTGCTTACCCAGCGCTGGAGGGTATTTCTAGAAACCACCGCTCCCTCTCTCAACCCTTACCCGTTTTTGTTGCCGTCCGACAGCATAATATCAGGCTGTAACCAGGACCGCGACGGCCGATTCTATACCGGTTCTGCCGGTCGCGGAT
The DNA here is from genome assembly GCF_018340385.1 of Cyprinus carpio. NCBI lineage: Eukaryota > Metazoa > Chordata > Actinopteri > Cypriniformes > Cyprinidae > Cyprinus > Cyprinus carpio. The sequence continues at coordinate 644,565 of NC_056603.1, read as the reverse complement.
GCGTAGGAAGAAATGTGAGAAGCGGACGCGCTGCAAGGCTGTGCTGTCTTTTTTTTTTCTCTTGTGCAATGCGTCGGTATAGACACGGCGGGCGCTCACAGAGCAGCCATATTGAGCAGCGCTGGGGGAAGTAGTACAAGCAGGACCCCTCCTCCAAGCCACGCCGGTTGATAGGCTGTCGTATAGAACGCCTGATTAAAAATACAACCGCCCTCATATTTCATATTCCAAAGTCAAATGAACTATAACGTGGTCGTGGACGGGGTTTTAAAGGTTTTTATTTAGATAAGATGAGATGATAATTTTATGACTGCTGAAGGTTTCTTACAAATAAAATAAAAATCAAGTTTGTGCACCCTTAAAGGTTTAGTTTTTAACCAAAAACGAAAATTCTGTCATTATTTATTTTCGAATACTACACAATTGATAATTTTCTCACCCTCAAGTGGTTCCAATGGTTTATTATAAGGACCCAAAAAAAAAATAAATAAAAAAAAATTCCTCCACAGAAGGAAAAAAACATACAGGTTCGGAATGACATGAGAGTGAGTAAATGATGGGTTAATGTATCATTTTAAGAATTGTCTTATTTCTGCATACATTAACAATAATTGTGATCAGCTCTTCATCCAAGTACATAATGCTAATCCAGTTTAAACAAATAATACACAAAAATGTTTGCATATTCAACTTTTTTTATTGACCACAAACTGTTGACTGTCTGGCTGGAAAAGAAAGTATTTCTAATAGGTTTGCCGTCCAGCATGCTGGTTAAAAATGTACACCATTTTAGTAATCCATGCAAGGAAACACATCACGTAGTTAAAGCAGTATTGTGTGGAGGAATTGAGGAAATGTCCTGATCCACACTTCCACAACGGTCAACTGGTGATGACTGATCCACACTTACTGGAAACATTGTGTTGATTTCTGCTGCTAAAAGTGGGTTACTCCAGATACGGAGAGCAAAGGTTCAAATACTTTTTCACTCTCAGATCACTTTATTTAATACATTTTATATTTCCACTTTCTTGTTTTATCCTGGCCTCTTTATTTGGTCACATTACTTTATGAACTGATCACAATGTAGGTTAAATTTACGCAGAAGTACAGAAAATTCTTTTGTTTAACTTTCTAGTGTCACTTCAGAAATCAGAAACTCCAGAAATCTTGTACAAAACTCTGAGATCAAAAAACATTTCTAGTATATAAAATAAGGAGAAATTTATTGGGATGATGCTGGTTTAATTTCATTATCAAAATTGTGTTACAATTACGTAGGATCGAAACTGCTGGAGAAAACTTGTTAGTGGTGGCCAATGCTCTAGTTGGGGCCGCAGGTACAAAGAAAAAGAAAAAAAATACGTAGCAATTCTGTCACCGACCTGTGCACAACGATGATGATTAGTCAGAGAGTGCGTCATCTCATGGCTCTCCTCACTGCACTTTTAACATTACTGAAATCATTATCTGATATAGCATTATTTCCGTCACTAAATAAGAATAAAGAGAAATAGACCAAGAGGGACATCTGCTGGATGTCTTCGTGAAAGGGAAACCAATTTGCCGCTTTTCCACTGTCGGTCCAGTGTGAGCAAGTGCTTTAAACGGGCCTGTAACCTTTAGCATCGAGCCAGAAGCTCCGCAGCGCTTCACTAAAACCCAGTGTTTACAATAACAAGTGATACACTGATCATAATAAATGAATCGGGATAGAAAATTAGTCGCACAGAAATAAAGCGGGTATGAACCGTTATTTCACAAAAGAAAGAGGACACATAGCCTCTAAAATGAAATGATCTGCGGCTCTGACACTCTCCAGCTGCAAAGAAACTCCGCCTTTGTTCATAGCCACTCCTCTAGCCTCAAATGGCCTGCTTTGGCCCAAGGTTTTCGTCGGAAGCACAGACGTAGCACGATCAAGCCCTGGAAGTGACAGTGCAAACGCGACTGGCCCTGGCACGCCACTAGCACGCCCGCTTTTGGCCTGACAGTGGAAATGCGGCTAATGAGGCCAAATGGGCAATCTCACTAAACTATGCATGACAACAGACGGCAGAGTTTTAGCTCATGCATTTCTGAGCTCACACTTGTTGGATGGTCCTGCATCTAGACAAATTGCAGTGATTCCAGGGATAGCAAAGGGGAGACAATGGTTATGAAAATCAATGAGGTGTGAAAGACAGTTTCACTGAAATGTGTGACTTGATTGGCAAGCATCCAACACCTTTTGACCAATGAATTTTTGTGCTTTTTCCAGTCATTTGAGCTCAATGGCAATTCATTTAAAAACATTACATTAAATATGTAGAGAGCATATAGAAAAAATATTCCTCATAAAAACATTTTCCTGGTATGGCATGATCATTGAAAGCATGGATTTTTTTTTTTTTTTGCATTACATTACCTATGTACTTCAAAATAGAGATATAATAGGAACAGAACGACATTAATTACCCTAAATGACAGATAAACAGAACAAAGTAAAAAAAATAAATAAAAAGAGAAAATATTTTCTGCCTGAGAATTAGTTTAAACTGCATTTTATTTTATTTACAGCTCATTAACCTGTTAACCCACACCTGGACGCCAGCACACTGAACGCTCTTTGTTTGCACGTGTCAATGTTTACGAATAGATTAAATGAAAAGGAAAATAATTAATCTTGACAAACTATACATCATTTTAAAAGTCTAAGCTTCACAGCAACAACTATAGATCGCTGTGTTTTCAATGGAAAGCCTCATAAGGAATGTTCTTTGCTAAATTTGTGTAAGCAGTACACATCAAAAACATGCATAATCAAAACGCAGTACATACCAGATTTGTTGTAATAACGAGTCATAAACACACCCACAGCTGTAAATCCCAGTTTAGTAAGAAAGGTAAGGGTCCACTGAACATCACAGAGCACTTTTAGTCCAATGAAACAATAACGTTGTAAAATGGATGGTAATTCCTTTGTTTACGTCTCATTTATTCAGGGAGAATCATTGTTTGTATCCGTTATGGAATAACTCACGCTCAAAAAAACTGCATTTGTAGCATTATTGTCTAAAAAGTAAAAAAATGCAAAATATTGTCTATGTCAAAGATATGCGGACTATTGTTTCTTTGAATTCTTGCACTCTCGTGACAACTCATGCTGTGACACACCTGTCATCTGATCGGGGCATAACTTAGCGATCAGCTTTTTGCACAAATAATTATTTTTTCCCCTATTCAACATTTGAAATATATATATATATATATATATGTATGTGTGTTGTGTGTGTGTGGTGTGTGTGTGTGTGTTTTATTGGGACTGTGGCTGTATCTGTATGATTACCATCTGTATGAGCGCACATCAGAGTGTGATTACTGACTGAATGACCTATCAGTGTGAATGCTGTCTATGAACGGCCATAAGAGCGTGACTATTGACTATATAGCCGGCCATCTGTATTATTACCATCTGTATGACCCTATGTCTAATGAGTATGCATTAGACATACAAAGCACATTCTTTTTTCTCCCTCTCTCTTCCTTTTCTTTTTATTACTCAAATTATTCTTACTGTATTTTTCTAGTGCTCAAATAAATCACTTATACGATGTCTAAGATTCAGTCTATTATTTTTTAAATGAAAAAGTATGCAGTGATATGTATAATGACTCAAATAGTTTGTAGAACCCTTACATTTGTAACGGTTACATTCCGTGGCTATTTTTCCTCAAACAGGGGGTGGGGGACTAGACATAGTCTCAGAAAAATGGCTGCAGGAATCTAATTTTTCATGATATCTTCTTCAAATTTGAAATATAAACTCATGAAACATTTGACTTTCGACCCATTACTTTTCTGAATTGCTCCAGGACTGATTTCATGTCTTTTTGAACATTATCAACTCTGGATGATGGATAGTAAAGCCTAAAGTGTCTTTTCAAATATACCTAAATTGTGTGTGTAGCTCACTGTTGTCAGGAGGTTTAAGTTAGGTAGGCTGTGAGTCCCAAAAGTGGGGCGGATACAGGTTAACAGGCTAATAAGCAAGCTGAATTCTGCATTAAAACACTGAAAGCATTGTGTTTTTGTACCTGTACAATGCAATGTAACTGTGTGTATGAAAGACTTTACTGACCTTGAAGACTGAGCCTTTTTTTCTTCTTTAACATCATCTCTTCTGTTTTCTTCCTCATCCTGGTTGAAGTAAAGGAAGACAATTTTATCAATATTCATATTAACCATTATGTACTTTTTATTGTTTCATAGAACTCTCTGTGTTTGTCCTCAGATCACACTACCAGTGTGAGAAGCTGAGCTGAACTCATGTACACCCAGTCAGACTGGTGCATCAGTATTAGCATGGCAGAATCATCATCAGAACACAGCAAAGGCAGACGTTACCAGCAGAATTAAAATGCGTAGGTCTGATATGTGGATATAAGACAATTACACACCTTCTTTTGCTGCTGGTGCGCTGGATTTATCCTGTGAAGGAGAGCTTGAAGAATGAGAAGATGATGATTCTGAATCGGTGTCAGATGATGAATGGACTGACTTGGCGTTGAAACGAGCGTCGTTTATGACCTTTCTCTCTCCGTGAATGGTCTCTTGTTTTCTCCATTTCTCCTTCTTCAGATGTAGAGTGTGCTGATTTTAAAGACTTTTCACTCTCTTCTGCTGGTTTAGGTGACTGTTCAGGTGGCTCTTTCTCTAGAACTTTCACTTCTTTCCCTTCCTCGTGTTTTGATTCAGGTGTCGTGTAGAGGCCTCTGCATCCATAGCAACATCTTCAGAGCACTTCGGCTCTGATGTGAGCACTGACACCTGCTCAGGTTTGGAGGATGATGTAAGTGAATCAGGTGGTGGGACCGCTGAGAAAATGTGCGGCCTTCTAGTTGGGAAAGTGGTGGGTGATGTCAAATGGAATGGTGCAGAAATCTCATCCACGTTCTCATATTCTTTTTCCTCACTTTTTTTTTGCTCATCTCTCTCCTCCTTCAACTCAGAGTCTTCAGCATCGTGGTTTAGCAGTAGGTACTGACCACACAGACGCCTCTGACCCGAGAAGCTGCTGAGCTGAGTCTTGCACTTCTGCTTCACCATCCTCCTGCTCTTCAACTTCCATCTCTCCTTCTCCCTCCATCCCTGCCTTCTGTGTACCATCAAACACGCCCTCCGATTCCATTTTGCGGACCAGCAGGCTAAGTGGACCAGGTCTGCGTGTGGGATGGGGGTTCTGGGGCTGCTGGATCTAGAACTGGAGCTGGACTCCTGTCTTTTAAGGGAAGGAGGAGAGACCACGTTTGCTGCCCCTGGAGCAGCACCTTCTGCTAGGCCTGCTGCCTACATCTTGGTCATGTGGGGGGCTTGGTTTGGGAGTGTCAGGTAGCGGGAAAAAAGACAGCTCTGGGGGTGGAGATGGGGAGAGGAGTAGGTTGACGGAGCTGCAGAGGTGGCTGGTGGACTGGTTGAGGTGGGGAGGGATGTGCTGTGGTGGCTGAGCTTTCTGCGGGATCGTTGGGGGGCTGCAGCTGGTGGTGGAGTGTGTACAGGAGGAGCCACGGACGTTTCTTTTTCCCATGTGACGTAGGGACCCCATTCATCGTCATCATCACTGTCATCATCATCATCCTCATCATTGTCACGCTATCAACTTGTGACACAAGCTGCAGCCCTCGCGGAACGGTCTCAGCTGCAACACCGAATGGGCAGGACCTCGCTTTCGACTGGGGCCGGGCTTCCCTCTCTCTCTTGGGCACGGGGCATCATGAGAGGCAAGCCCTGACGCTCAGGTGTCCAACCACGCGCACAGACAAGGAGGCAACTGCACGTGGAGGAGAGGTGTGTTGCAACCTCCTCATGGCCGGGGAGGGGAAAGAAGGATGCCAGATCCTGCCAGCTTTAGTGTCAGATGACTCTTGAGACACTGGAACAGGGCCTGTATCCAACTTGTGTGATCCCAATAACCAGGGTCCTGTGGCAACCCTCCTCCGCCTGCCTGGGTTGCAGAACAGATGAGAGTGTACGATGTGATGCTGGAAAACAATGTAAATGAAAGCTCAACACATCAATGAAAACTGAGCAGATGACTAGCCTAGACACCCACTTTTTAATTAACTATTTAGTAGTGATAATGTAATGTGTAATCTAATAAGCAATCAGAGTATGACTGACTGGACAGTCCATGAAAACTGTCTAGTATTTCCTCAGAGCACACTGCAAGTGTGAGAAGTTTAGTTGTTGAACTCACTTACACCCAGAGTGACATAATCAAACTCTGGTGCATCAGTATTAGCATGGCAAACTCATCATTGGAAACTCTCTAACGCATCTAAATGATCGCATGTATGTGGGTGTGAATTCTAATTGCTTGCATAGAAAACCAATGCTGTCATAGCAGGTAATGTTTGTTCTGGACAGCTCCCTAATCAATACATCTTTCGCATATTACAATCCACAACTCCAAAACTCTAAATCAGCATGTGTATTTGCTGATCAAATAAATCTGATAAAATAAATTGAGAGCACAACTGTACAACATCAAATAAAACTTTACTTTGGGCAAATATTTACAGTCAATTTGATCCAAAGACTGTGTGTGCTTCTTTCTCTCTGTAGAAAGGAAGTGCTCTTTGGTTGGTGTGGTGTTCATCCTCCTCAGGACCAGCAGGACTCTGTGTCTCTGAAAGCAGCATATCGCATAAGGTCATGCATTGAGTTTTTTGAAAGTGAAAAAAAAAAAAAAAGTATACAGTGTCTGAAAATTGAAAACATAAGATCAGAAGAAAGTCAATGTCTGTATGAAACCATTAATGCACAGGTTAAAAATATAATCTAATAAGCAAACAAAGGATACAACTGTTGGATAGCCATTGACAAACCACCACTAGAATTTCCTCAGAGCACACTGCAAGTGTGAGAAGATAAGTTAACTCACTTACACCCAGACATACTGGTGCATCGGTATTAGCATGGCTGGCTCATCACTGGAAACACATAAAATTAGTGTATGAGGGCTTCCCCCTAAACATTTAGGCATCACTGTATGTTAAGATTCCCAGCACAGATGGTGTAGTCGAGTCAGTGTTTATAACCTGCGTGTATATGTACATTGTGACGTCTGCTTACCATCTGCCTCAGTGGCCTCCCGGGCTTCTCTCTCCAGTCCTCTGTCGGAGGAGCTCCTTGCTGTTTGGCCAGGTACTGCTTTTTATAAGCTGTTCTGAAAGCTCATCTCCTCTCCAATCTGATACATACACAGGGAAGCACACTCCAGTCAAGGTCACCTCATTTACAATTCTTGGAGCCAACAAGCATGACAAACTTGCAGGAGTCACGGTAATAGATATTCAGATGCTATAAACCGACATATTTGTGTGCTTAATTTATGATGATAAAGTAATAATGTATGTTTTCTGATGCCCTGATGAAAGTCCAGTCAGTAATTCCAATCATGACAACTTTGCAATTTTAACATTTAGACAACTGTATGGATTAATCAAGTAAACCTGTTCCACTACAGGTACATTTGGTGTTCCGTTTCTTAAAAAATCACCATACTAAAATGCCTTTTATTTACAAAAAGTACAACTAGGGCCATGTTGTAATGCAACAGAGGTTTTAAACCAATGTTGATACTTTAAAAGAATTAGAAACTTAGTGTATCAATACAGCAAGCTTTGGATAGAATGCGGAACACATTTTTTAAACACAGGAAAAATATAATTGCTATAATCCTATAACTGACGCAAATGAGAACAAGGATTAAAATGTCGTCCTTACCTGAGAATTGGGTTGACGACCAATTTGATGGGTCTCAGATGTTCGTTTGGAGATTCTCCAAATAAGAGCCTTTAAAAACACAACCAGATGATGCACACTTAAAACACAAGATAGCAGTTCATGGCACATTACACCCTCAGTTAACAAATGAAACGTCTTTTGGGTGCATAAACTCTCTCGCGTTACGTGCCTAACACGGTCAATGCGAATGTCACGTTTACGAGACAAACATATGCAATACACTCTTCGTATGAAGAAATTAAGGTCCCGAGACTTCGACAAATAATCGCGTCTTACCCCGACCAGCACAACATGACCACTCGCGGTTTGTTACGAGAGAGAGGAGAGAGTGGAGAAGCGTCGCTGAATGAAGTGGTTTATTCTAGAGGTGGGAGTGGCATGTAACCTTCTCACATTATTCACTAGATTAGCACATACTTAGCAGATGACATCCGTTCTATTCTGACAGTGTTTACCGTCGTTATGCTAACCGTCGATGGTGAATCAGGCACTGAACAAGAAAAGTCTCTCACGTGAACTGCGGTTTTTGAACAACTTAAAAGTGTGAGAACTAACTCCGACCCCCTAAAACGCGGCATTTAAAACCAAATTAAGTTGCGTTTACTTTTGTACACTATAATGTTAACGGCCCACAGAGAAATGCCCCAAACTTGCTTACCGAGGTAACTTGATTAATTTGTATTTCCAATTTACATCTGTAAGAAACTAGAAACTACTGGTTATTTCTACTATGTTTATTCAAATGTGTCCAAGCGCGCATCACCATCACACAACAGACAACACGCGCAGGCAGCCCGCCCGCCCCCACCTGAAAGACCCATCAGACTGCCGCTGGCACGACGTCACACCGCCGGACTCGGCGCTGTGTCATACCAACAGGGACGTTTAGAACGACACTATCCGGCTACGCGCTGTATTATCTGAATTGCGGTGATATACCTGCACATATAATGAAAACCAATTTTGCCGTGCGGCGCGAAACGATTCAAAACGGTGGTGTAGCACATGCACGCGACGAGTCGTTCCCGGCTCTCGAAGCCAGCGGATACATTGGCCTGTGCTGTCGCTCTCTTCTCCTGCTCAAACTTGACAGCAAGCGCAACGTTTTTAAGCCAACCCGTTGACCAAAACTCACCCCTGTCAGCCGTGGGAGAGGGTGATGCCTTTTTCTTTCCTCTTTAGAGCGATTCCCATCTTTGCCCCAGGGCGAACTTTTAAATCCGCCACCCGAAGCGAATCTGAAGACGGTTTGACGTCTAACGTAACATACTCAGAGTTCGCGCCATTATGCTTCACAACTTCTGGGCACGTGACAGCGCGCGTCACCGGGGGGACGCACTGGATCCCGAGAGAGGCTCCGATAGATAAAATAGCAAAACATGCTGCCTTGCGACCAAACGGCACGAACGTAAGCGTTCAGCTCTGCTCCTTGCGAGTTTCAGTGACAGCAACAGTTTTAAAATGCACTAAAATTTCAAAGTATGACCCATGTGTCATTCATAACTAACACAAGAAGACAGCGGCGACTGCTAGTCAGTTTTCTAATGGTCCTAAAATTGTCATATATACCAGGAGCCCTATTGCCTGAGTTAAAGGTTGTTCATGAGTGTTCACCTGGTTCAGGCTTTAACACCGATCTATCACAACTAAACCTCGAATTGGTTGTACTAGCTAGACCAGCAAATTCGTATTATCACTGATAACTACTAAACCTAAACCATTGTGACCACAAAAACAGTCCATAGAACCACGTGTAGATTTGTAGCAACAGCCAAGGAAACACTGTATGGTCAAATTGATCGGAGATTTTCTCTCGTATGCACAAATCATGATTAGGCGTTAAGATACAGATCATGTGTGCATGAGAGATTAGTAAGTTTTCTACCATAAATAGATCAAAACTTCTTTTTGTGGTTAGTGATATGCATGGCTAAGAACGTTCATTTGGGACAACTTTACCAAGGCGCATTACCTCAAGAGATTAGATTGTTTTGTTTGTTTGTGCCAACATCAGAGTCCCGATATTCAAAAGGAGGTATCTAGGACCAAATATTGGGCTAGCCTAACAAAAAAGACCGCAAGGAAACGCTTTTTTATGAATGTAGAAACGAGTCAAAATCATAATTTAAAACGATTAAGGTTTTGTGAGCCAGAGTATCATTTTAAACAGTTACAAATACGACACGGACAAAATTAACGGAGAAACAACCTACTAACATTGTGTCATTAAACAAAAATGTATTTGGAAGGGATCGTCAACATCTGACCAGTACCAAAGACTCCCTAAACAAAGTACCTTGATGTGCCTTACAAAAAAAGGCTCCAAAGGACATCAACATAAGGTAAAAGCACAAAATATGCATGTCAAAAGAGACTTCGGGACCAAAGGAATAAAACTCACTGTCGTAAAGCAAACTTTGAGAATTATTATGCAAAGTCGCATGAAACATCCTTGGTTAGGGTACATCCATTTGCTTGAATAAGCAACGGAAAGGCCATGCGACATTTGATTACAAAATCAACAAATATAACTCATATAGGGCATCAAATCTAAGCACCTTACTATAAGCACTAATTTAAGAACTTAAGATAAATGAGCTTGCGAGGAACGCTATGCTTGAGGACTTGGAAAGTTTACATAAACAGTGAATTCTCTTTTTACAGGGAGGGACATTGAGGAGCTCATTCAAAAGCAGAACCAGAGGTGCTGCTCTCTATCAGAAGTATCACCTGAAGTGACCTGTTGATGTGTTGCATTTCGTGGTTGTACTCAATCAAAGAGTGTTTGTGTAGTAATATGAAAAAGTACCACCAGATGGCACTTTGAGTTGAACCCAACACACCAACACCAGAGGGAACCGTCTTATCAGCTCAGAAAGGCAAATTCACTTGATTGGACTGCTCAGCCACTTTTTTAACCAACTTTATAATCCACTTTGTACCATTTTGGAAGGCGTGACAGATAGGGTAAAGCTAAAAAAGGCCCTTTTCCCAAAAGGGCGTAGAAAAGGACGGCTAATTGAGATTTAAACTATGACATTATTATGGCTAGCCATTATTAATTCTGCAAGAAGCCAGTAAGTGTAAACGAGGGTTGCAATGATACCAGTACACGAACAAAGTCGAACAGGCAAAAATAAACTATTATAGCGTGTGACTGGTCGCGCAACCATGTAGAAACCGTGTAGATAAAAAGAATGGAGAGAGTGGATTTACAGGAGAACAATGACGGGGGAAGGAGCCAGGAAAAAGCCAGCAGATGGAAGAATTAACAGACGAGGAATGGGCTGAGGAGATACGGGAATATGAGGGATTGTCTTGCGCTAACATCGCGACAACACATTTATGACACCGGACGGATTTTTCAAGACAGGTGGGGAAACAAGGTGCATGTTTTTTTTAACATGTGTGGAGCACTGTTCAGTGGGTACAGATACACAAAAGCTCAGTTGGTTAAGAACCAAGGCCTGTCTGCAGTACAAGATACTGTAATAGCTCAGCATTTCGACTGCCACTATGGAAGCTGACTAGAGGATATCTTAGCCGTTTTCAGGAATGCTGCAGAGGCCTGTTTAAAAAGACAAAACCCCTGTAAAATGATATGTTTTTGTGCAAGGAGTTGTTGCGGCCAAACTGCTTCACCATACCAGCTGCTTTGTGAGCATGAGACCTAATGTGCACACACAAACCACCGACCTGTGCGAGCGTGTGCAGAAATATACTGGGTGAAGAAAAAAATAAAATGAGTAGAAACAAAGAGTGTGAGGAAAGACGGCTGATATGCACCTGACACAGACGGTTACATCTGAATCAGCAATGGTGGGGAAAGGGCTCTTCCCCAAATTCAAGACTCACTCATTTCAGACACTGTAACTGTTGTTCTTCATGTCTGTTTAAATAAATCAAGCATTCCTTCTTGGTTTACACTTTGGAAACTAGGGTTAGCGCGTATCTGTTTTGGTTACCATGTGCAGCACAATCTGAAACCTCCTGGGACTGTCCAATTCGTCACTCAATCTCTATACACCAAGGCCACTGTCACAATTTACAAACAAACTGAAATAATTAGACCAGTTTACGAGGAGAACCCATTAACATACAGAAGATCACTGTTACCTCATGGATGTCATATGGTTATAATTGGGGTACAAAAAATACAGCTTTTAAATGTGCCTGAGGTATACAAACATCTTCAAACAAACCACTCCCATAAATCAGATTATTAAACACGTTTAAGTAGTGACGTGCCACACACAAAAACGGAACAAAAGAAAAGAGATACCAAATCCTAACATGGTAAAAAACCAATAAGGTCCACTCGATACACGCCAACCGATACCTAACCAAACGTGTTGTGTTCATTTTTCACTCGGGGGGGCGGAAAAGGGGGGGGGGGGGAGTGGGGGTTGAACTGAGACAACAGTGCACGCTTTTATGCATCTTCAAAAAAGAATAATAATAGCATTCCACTGAAAACAACTGTGAAACGCCCACAAGTAACTTCAGAATATCTCACTTAATCGACTGCAAAAGCAACTCAGAGGCAACCACTGCATTCTGTAGAATAGATCACTAGCGCTGGTCCACCAGTGCTTGGCGTGAGACAGGCTAGAAGAATTATCTGGGCTGCACCCTTATTGGCCACAGCAACGCCTTCAGAGCTGGCAAGGGCGTCCACGGGAGGGGTGACTGAGGAACAAACAGTGTTTGTGTGTGAAAGCGTTTAATATTGGTTCACTTCTGGATAACATCATCGCTGGAAAAGGACCCTCAACTTTACCAATTCGTGGTCACTGTCCCAAAGCGCGGTTCACTGCCCTTGGTTATCAACCGTACTCACAAGGGGAGATTGTGTGGGGGCGTTGGAACACTTCGTACATTGGCACTGGTAATCAAGACTATGAGTACAAACATCTCTGACCGGAGTATCGGTAGGCCTAACCTGTCTCGAGGAGCGAAGGCTAGTAACCGTGCAAGGGTAGCCCAAGAGACAAGGTTGGTGTGCGGGTACAATGAAGACATTGTCCCCTGGAAACGAAGACCGGGGTTGTTTTCCCTTGCACACTGTGACCCCCCCCCCGCTGAGAGGGGGCCCCGCCCCCCCCCCCCCCCGGCCCCCACACGAATCTGATTGCTCGCCCAGGCCAAGAAAGAGGAGGAGAGACTTTGGGAGGAGTAGAAAGAGAGTACTCTGATCCTCTAGAGACAGAGAGACTTTGGGTGGTGGACTCAACTGGAAAGAACAGAGAACGAAATTATTCATCATAAGCACAGATGACACAGACCTAACCCCTCCTTGAAAATACTCAAATTGCATATTTGTCTACAGCATAGCTGCAGATCTGGCATTTCAAGGTGTTAGATTTAACAAAATAAAGTTCATTACGGCTAAGTTTGTCAGTTTGAGTAGTTCAACTATGACTTAATGATAGCTCTGTTGTGAGTTGAATTCTGAAAAATATTGAATTGGCTTGCACAGGTTTAATATATATATGTTTTTCATCTTCAAATATTGGTCCTTTTTTATATCACTGAACATTTACGAAAACATTGGAGTACCGACAAATACATACTTTATGTCCCGAAGTTCGGACATTTTGTAAAAATGATCTTTTAAAGTAGTTTCTGCTCATGAGGGGTCTTGATTTATTTTGATTAAAATGAGTCGAATATTAGAGTACTTTATTCCTTGACTGTAAAACCGCGCATTTTAACACCATTACTCAAGTCGTACAGGTGACTCTTCAGAAATCATTCGAATTATGAATAGAATGATTTCTTATTATTATCAATGTTAAAACAGTTGTGCTTTTTTTATTTTTGGTGGAAACTGAGATAAATTTATTTCTGGATCCTTTGATGAATAGAAAGTTCAAAAGAACAGAATTTACTTGAAATATAATTTTTTTGCAACAACGTAAATATTTACTGTCACTTTTTATTAATATAGTGTATCCTCGCTGAATAAAAGTTTTTTTTTTTTTTTTTTTTTTAATCTTCTTGAAACACAACCTTGTAAATGTTAGTGTATTTAGGATATTGCAAAGTTTGATCAAAATCAGTCATCAAAGGTGTCTGTTAAGGTACTATTAAGTGTTACTATCTTTCTACAATGTGGCTTTTCTAGGTTTTAAAAGACTTTACTTTATTATCAGTTGTGGTGATAAGCTGGTGAAAACTGTGCGCTGAATGGGTGTCTGGTGGGAGGCTCTGGCTTCCCCTAAAACAGAGCCCAAAAATCTAAATTGTCAACAAAAAACAAAGAGAACTGCCAGAACCACAGAACAGTTTAACAAATACCAAATAACAGCACCAAAACATGAACAGACAGTGAAGATCAGTAAATGTCTGATAAATCATAAAGTATTAATTATCAATTGCATTAAGTTATTTTGTTTACGGAAGTTGTTTTTTGTTGTGATAAGTACAATACTTCAAGCTTGAATATAACTACCACAATAACATCAGAGTGTACTGACATTCTCTCATTTTAATGTTTGTATGCTTTAGTTTCAGCATATATCCATGCATACGTCACATCTTTTATAAATTCGGTGTCCTAACTGCAGTTTGACGTACCCACACTATCACCGACAGATATGAGGCGGTGGTGTAGGAGTCGCAGGGCCGGATATCCCCTGCCTACTCATTCCCTTGTCCTCATCCTCCATGCGATCCCACAGCCTGGGGCTAAAAGAAAACTGGTCCCGGAAACCAAAGGAAGGCAGTGTTGTGGAGAGCAGCGGTCGTGTTCCCTGATCAGCTGCCCTTCTTTTCCGTGGATCCCATTTTCCCCTGTGTCGGTTTTTGACCTCTGCCACCGCAAAGCGTAGAAGTCTCTGACCGAGACCCGGTGAAGGTAACATGTCGGGCTTGACTCTTGTAAAAGCGAGACGGAGATTGCAAAGTTTGATCCAAATCAGTCAGCAAAGGTGTCTGATTAAGGTACTATTTAAGTGTTACTATCTTTCTACAATGGCTTTTCTAGTGTTTAAAAGACTTACTTTATTATCAGTTGTGGTGATAAGCTGTGAAGAACTGTGCTCTGAATGGGTGTCTGGTGGAGGCTCTGGCTTCCCCTAAAACAGAGCACCAAAAAATCTAAATGTCAACAAAAAGAGAACTGCAGACCACAGAAAAGTTTTAACAAAGACCAATACAGGCACCAAAACATGAACAGACAGTGAAAAGAGAAGTAAATGTCTGATAAATCATAAGAGTATATAAATATCAAGTTGCCATGAAAGTTATTTTGTGTACTGATGTTTTTGTTTGATAAGTACAATACTTCAAGCTTGAATATAAACTAACACAATAACATCAGAGTGTACTGAACATTTACTCTTTTTATGTTTGTATGCTTTAGTTTACAGCATTATATCCATGCATACTACACAATCTTTTTATAAATTCGGTGTCTAACCTGCAGTTTGACGTATCCCACACTATCACCTACAGGGATATGAAGGCGGTGGTGTAGGAGTCAGACGGTCCTGCATACTCATTCCACTTGTTCCTCCATCCTCCATTGCTTTACAGCTGGGGGCTAAAGCTGGTCCCGGAACCAAGGGAAGGCAGTGGTTAGTGGAGAGGAGGCAGTGGATTCCTCAGCTGCACCCGTGATCCCATGTCCTGTGATGGTTTTGACCTCTGCCACCGGCCAAAGCAGGAGTAGAGGTCTCGGGACAGGGAGCTCCTGGGAAGATGCTTGGTGTGCTGACTCTGCTAAAGAGGGCAGGTCTTCAAGAACTGTGGACCATCGTGAGCAGACCGTCTGCTGGGGGGGCAGTATTACTGCACGAGGCGAGAAGGAGGTCGAGAGAGGCGGGACCAAGCCTGCTGGGGAACTGGAGAATATCCTGCTTTATGCAGCCTTCCAGACAGAAAGGATCTCAGCCAGTCGCGGGCGAGGTCTCAGGATGGGGTGGTGGCGACAGAGGCGGCGGTCAGAGCAGACTGGACTAGAGCCGAAAGAGATGCTTTCCACTAAGATGTCCCTGGAGCCAGTGCTGGACACAGATAAACGGCAGCGTTAAGGATTTCCAAGTGAGGGCAGGCATGTCATGCGATGCCTCCATCAGGTTCTGACACATCTTCTTGGAGGTTAGAGTCTTGCTTTCTAGGGGACTGGAAATCGAATAGGTGATGGCCCATTTCCCACAGTTTCTTTCTGCAGTTAGTCCCGGCATTTTAGGCTTTGCCTCCGAGGGGTAAACCCGGGGAAGACTGGGAACACTGTACACATCCTCATCCCTCGCCATCTCCAGCCAAAGCAGCCGATCCTGGAACGTTGTAGGTTTGCTGCTGATGGTCAGAGGAGGAATTCAGGGGCCAGAATTAGAACATCATAAATCTGAAAGATATGAAACTGTTACTCACTGTTTACTAATTCATAAAGAGTTACACAATACCTCCGAACCCAAACTCCATTCAGCTGTGCAAATTGTGCCATAAAAGCATGAATCATGCTTCTATGACTGTTATGTGGGAGTCTCTCGGCCACTTCAATTTAAAACTTCAAAGAAAGAATTGGGCATCATACACCAAACAACTGAGGATCACACACTACTAGACTTTCAAGCAATACCGAGGAACGCAACAGACTCATTCCTAAATGTGTCTCTTGTTGCTAGAGATGCATGACAAATGAAAAACAACATGTGTTTCCATAATCAGTTCAAAAAAAGCTTGATATGGTCTGAAACTTAAAAAAGTCTGTGTGCTCTTTCATACACTCTGCCCTGCCTAGAATCTGTAGATTGGCTCTGTTGACTTCTCCAGACTGCAAATCAGGACAAAAACAAAAAAGAAAGCAGGCAAATATGTGTAGTGTATTCTAGCCTTTACTATGTGTTCTCTATGCGTAGCTACAGTTTCAATGACCATGGAGTGTCTTCTGTGTGTGGTCACCATCAATATGATACTAGAGAATTAGTAAGACTAATTACCATGTGATAGGTTCCACTGACTAATAGTAATAATGATAATATATAAACATGATTTTATAGCCAACTACATTTATTTACAGTTGATTCTCTGCACAAGCACAGAAATCCATTGCTAAGGATTCAGTGAGGATTAATAAGAAACATGAGAGAGAGAGAGGAAGAAGGGGGAAAGCAAAAGATTGTAGGTGGAGGGGCTGGAGAAATATAGCCACATGGGTCTGGCTGATCTGCCCTAACCCTACAGACTGCTGTGGACTTGTGTGTGAGACAAGAGAAAGGAGTGTTGGCATGGGATTAGCTCATGGCAGCAGAGAAAAAGGTGTGTGGTTTAAGAAGCAAAGGAATAGGAGAGGAGTGAGAGGAGGTGAGAAACAGAGAACAGAGAGAAAAACAACAAGAGGAGAAAAACAAAGAGGAGAGATTATGTGAAAATGTGGAGATTGTGTGTAAAAATGTAAAAAACCTCTGATATTTGGGGTAAAAGCAGATGATTTTTTAGCAATTGAATTTCAAATACACATTCTTTTGAACTTTTGATTCATCAAAAAGAATTCTGAACAGTGAAAAATAAGAATTTTTCTTTAGCATCAAAAAAGCTTATTAAAATGATTTCCTGAAGGATCATGTCCCATTGAAGACTGTCTGCTGACAATTCAACTTTGTGTCATAGGAATCAATTATATTTTAAAATATATTAAAAGAAAACAACTAATTTAAACTGTAATGATATTTCACAATGTTAATGTTTTGATTATATATCTTTTATACATCAATACAGCCTTGTTTAACATAAGATACTCAAACTGTTAAACAGTAGTGAAGACACATTGCATTAGCATTTTATTTTTTAACCATCCCCAGCTTAATTGACCATTGTGTAGTCCCCTTTAGGCTCCCAAAGATGCAATTAACCTCGATGTAACTACTTTAATGTGCGTGGCATTTCCAAAAGAGATTTGAGACTATGAAAAGAGGGGGCATTGAAATTTCACAAGGAAACAAAAAACTTAAGTTTTTCCCTGGTTCCTGTATTCCTCACACAGAATTCTAGCGTAATTGCCTCCCAAAGACCTTGCAAAATGGGATAATTTCTTATCTTTGCTCTGAGTTTTCCCTAGGTAAGAGCACACCTCTGTCCTCATTCAACTGTGTTTATTGTATGGGAGATCGATCACGATCAACATGCTGTTCTGTCTTTGGATTTTTTGTTAATGTAATTCGATGTTAGGGTTCCTGTGCCTTTTGCGTTTGGGATTTTCTTACACTCTCTGATCCCCTGGTCCCCGGTGTGTAGATGTTACAGCACGAGGGGTTGTTTATAGATCCAAGCATCCTCCGCCTCAAGGCCCACTGCCAGGATAATTTGGAAATGCTGCCACCTATTTTGTGGGAGGTGTATCATACACCTGAGGAGAACACAGGGATACGCATTAAACATGGGCATAATCTCCACTATTTTCTTCAGAGAAAACTACCTCGTCTTCTGCAGAACTGCAACCTATTGTATCTTGTCCCAATCAAGTTCTCATTTAGCTCACCTCCTCACTGGAGTCTCTCATCCTGAGAACTGTGCACTCTCTCCATCTTTGGTCAACTCGTCCACTTGCTTGTGTCCCATGTTTAGATTCCTGTTCTCTCTGGCCTGTACTTGCTTATCTCACGCATGTTTGGTCTGCAGGGGTTACAGTGTTGGGTTTGATTGGGGAACCGAGTTAGACTGGAGTAAAATCATTTCATTGTCACTACTTCTAATAGGAGGGCCTGGAGGACGGCTGTTTTGCGAACCACAAGTTGGGGACCCTGGTGACCAATCCGGCTTGTCCGCAGCCCTGTCGAGAGTAGAGGGATGTTCTCTCAGGCAAAACCTGGGCCAGTTTTCCGTCGACCAACGGGAGAAAGTTGAAGAAGTAACCTTTTGGAGTCCTCGGGACGTGGGGGAGGTGTGGTAGGCGTTTAGGATTCTGTCCTGGTGTTTGAGGCTCCAGGACACTACTTACAGTTGTCCCGTGGGGTGTTTTGCGGTCAGATTGGGGGATAGGGTCCGGGATTTGGTTGGCACCCGGTGGGGTTGGGGTTTGGTACGAATCGCTGAGGGCATCCTGGTCAGTCTTAATTGGAGGAGGACAATTAGAAGAAGATGGGCTGCTTTTGGGTGCAATCCAATCCGTAAGTCCTTGAAGTCGATTCCCTATACACACTTGTCCTGGCACTGGGGTCACCACTTGTAGGGGTCTCGATCTAAATTGTATCACTGTGTAGACGCAGCGGACAGCTGCTCTATTGGCATCAAGATGCGGGATCCATGTAGAATTACCAGCTCATCTGAATCCCGTGGGACTTAAATATTAGCCTCCCCTGCTGTTTCAGCTGCAGACCTGGTGGGATACAGCACCTTGGCGTTCAGGTACACCTGGAATCGGAATGCCACGTGCAACCTTGTGATCTGTGTTGTGCTGCCATTGGCGCAGGTGAGGTTGGAGTCTGGTAGAGGGTCCCTGACTCGTCACCCCGTCCTCTAAGTGAGGGTGAGCGGGGGGCTGTGCTGCCAGCAACCCACATCGCACCAGTCTGGGACGATGCCTGGTTCGCGGAACTAGAATGCGGATCGTCGGTCTTCCTCCTTCAGAGTGACGCAGCTCTCCTAGGAACTGGCTGGTGGACAGGAGCAGTCGACAGGGGCTGACTGGTTACACCCCTTCAGATAATGCTGGGTGGTTTGCTTGAGAGATTACACCCCAATCTGGCTCTTCTAGTGATCAGTCCCATTTACACTGCACTGCTGGCCCGTAGATAGATGGACAGAGTCCACACTAGTATCTCGTCTGGGATCTGTCCCATGCGCTTGGAGCCGGAGTCCTGAGCAGTTCGGGACAGGAAGGCGTAAACGGTGTGGCTTTTTGGGGCGCAATTGCCTTGGCGGCCATGTAGGGAGCAAAACCACCACCCCCGGTCTCGCCAGTACTGCTCCTGGTCCAGAACCCACAGGATGCACCAAATTTGCGAAACGCGTAAATCCTCTGGGCTTTCATGCGGCATTGTTCAAAAATTGCTCTTTGGCAAGCACCGTCTACAAGACAATATAAAAAACAACTTATCAGGTGAAGAAGACACCAAACAAAGCTTGGTGGAATAAAACAGCTATAAAGACATAAAGCACGCCGTGGAATAGTTTAGTTTTTTATTCAAGCTTTCTAAATAAAACTAGCAACTGTACTCGTATGAATCCTGCTGGGCTTTGTGTGCTGACAGTGCTCATGTTCTTCTATTGTAATGTCTCTTGGGGATTAAGCAGCTGTAAAATGCGATTAATTTAAATGTATGGTAGGCAAAACAGAATAAATCCTGCCAAAAAATAAAAAAGAAGATGAGACAGACAGAAGAAAATCTTTGTAAACCGAAGTCCTTCAATTGGGAATGGCACGGAAGCAATAGATTTTCGGTGGACTGCTCGCAAACATGCTAATTGCCACTGTTGTTTAAAGTCAATGTACTCAGTTAAACTTGAATTTATTTTGAGCCTTCAGCTGACATTTATTGGTCTGGTGCCAATTGTTGAGCTGCATTGTCTTAGTACTGGGGAAATCAAAAAAGGCAATACTATAGAGGATCTAACCTGGGCCCTTGCACCCAGGGTGGACATCCATAACCTGTGTGACCAAATCAGTTTGTTTGCCCATTTACTTAAACAAACAGCACTAGCAAATTCTCACAACACATAAGGGCGATTGGGAAGGCCATGGTGCTATGCAAAAAAACCTAAGTTCTCATAGCTTAAACATTTAAAAGAACACACAAATAGGGCTTAGATTAAGAAGTGTAAAAGAGGCGTCAGTACATTCAGAAATTTTAATTGCTGAATCCTAAAATTAGTTGGCATACCTAAAGCCCTAGAGAAGGACAACTGCTCAGTTAAATGCCTTCGGAAAAGGGCCAGTGCATATGAGCCGTACAGTTCAGAGTGAGTGGACGTTTCCGAATGTAATGGGTTGGCCTCAAGGTCCTTTTGTAGTTCAGAGGCACCACACTTCTGCCTTCATGGGTAAAATCAAATTGATTGATAGGAGAGAATGCATAAGTAAAGGTTCATAGGTCTTGTGCTTATGGGAGAGAGAGAATTAACTGATTCGGGAAAAGAGGCGCTGTGTTTGTTGATATTAGGAGAAGCTCGTGGGGGGAGGGCTAAAGCATCTGTGGCACCAGGTTGTTAGGGCCTTTTTTCATCACCTTCCAACCCTTTTATATACCTCTAAAGTTCCATGGCTGTACACTTCTCTAGCTTCCCCCCAGGGGATGTGCTGGCTCGCAGGCAAGCTGAGCTCCCGCAGTTCCCCCTATTCACCCCTCCATACGAGCAGTGGATATAAATCTTAGGGACAGGACACCAGAGAGTGTTTACAATGGTGACTTGCACCCACACTACCGCGTAGGGACCTGATTGAAACTGGTGTTCTGTCAGTTTTTGGAATGTGTTAGGTCTTCGCCCATGGCGCTCACCAACAGAACTGTATCCCGTTCCCAATGTGCACTGTGGGGACCACTCAACTGCTGTTTTTGCAGATCTGGTTTTTCCATTAACCTGAACTGTGCAGTTTGGTGGTAAATACGATGATCCACAACAAAAGATTAATTTCTCAAAACCATGATGTTTTGCGTCCTTCGCAATCTGTGATTTTCATCACATCCCGTCGAGCTGCTGCGGATCAAAATAAACACAGTTTAGATAAATTCTTAATAGTATTAGTAGTGTGTTAGTAATACAGAGCTCACTTTCAGTCAGCTGCAGCAGCTAAACTAGTCAGACCAGCTGTGGGGCTCCACCAAAAAAGATCTTATTTCACGGGAATTTGGGGCTTGGGTAACTTTTAAGTACAGCTGTAATGTGGTGGTATTTAAATTGTACCCACCCTTTATAAGGGGACAGAGGATTAAGGGGGTAAATTATATCATAACTTTAGTATATGAGTTAACATAGGTGGAGGGACGTTCCGTTTATCTTTATATATAGTATCTATTTTTTTTTTTCTCTAGTTTTAAAGGAAATGAAACTAAAAAGCACTTCAGCAGCTGTTGGACAGCCGCCTCGACTAATGGCTAGGACGCTGGACACTGGTCCCCTTTCAGACAGGAGTCCAGGATAACATCTATATATATATATATTATATATATATAATATATATATATATATATATATATATATAGCATGTTTTTGAATTAAAAAGATGGCCAAATTATAATCCTGTTTACCTAGCATATTTCAAGTAATTCTGCAAATCAAACCGCACCCAGGCTGCAACAGAAAAAGAAATAAAAATCACAGTCCTAAGCCACGTTTCGTTTTCCATCCAAAACATCTCAAGGTTTCTTTTATGCAGCAGAGCCCCAATAAGACAAACAGAGAACTAAACAAACGAAGAAATAAAATAAAGAAAACAAGAAAAGCCCGAATTCTCCGGATAAACCTGTGCCAAAGGCATTAGGCATATAAATAACGTTCTTTCAAAAAACGGGATGCATTTTAATTCAGCCACAAAGACGCAAACAAGCGCCGATCAGCCAGTGTAAAATGTTAACTAAATAAGCAATGCTCGTCTTACCGTTCACATGTCTAGAAAAACCATCTGGAAATACAAAAGTAGGAGTCAAACGTCGCAAATCATATCTTAAAAGACTGCAATGCACGGCTGCTATTTTTCTTTTCTTTCTTTGGAGGTACACGTCTCGCTCCGCCAGGCTTCGCCCTACCCTGGCCTTCTTGGTTTTGAATTACAGTTGAGCGCATATGGTCGCTCCCCCTCAATGTGCCCAACACAGCACGACTCCTACAGTGTATCACGCCCTCTAGAGGAGGACTCTATCTACCTATCTATCTATCTATCTATCTATCTATCTATCTATCTATCTATCTATCTATCTATCTATCTATCTATCTATCTATCTATCTATCTATCTATCTATCTATCTATCTATCTATCTATCTATCTATCATCTATCTATCTATCTATCTATCTATCTATCTATCTGTCTGTCTCTGTCTGTCTGTCTTTCTATCATGTTTCTTTCTCTTCTATCTATCTATCTATCTATCTATCTATCTATCTATCTATCTATCTATCTGTCTGTCTCTGTCTGTCTGTCTGTCTTCATGTCTGTCTCTGTCTGTATATTATTTGTTTTTACAAACATTGGCAAGTGCTGCTTCTGGTTACAGCTGCCTCTAATGTAAACTTCTGACCAAATTCACATTAAAGAAGTATAAATATCTTACTAACTACACAGGCTAGGAATTTCCTCTTACATTTCTTAGGATGTTTCTGTCAGACCGGAGAAAAGGCTAAAACAAAAGTGCAAATGCAAAAAATGATTAATTGAATTTACTAAAAGCTTAAAAAAATTAAGAATAATCAATCAATTTATTCGAGCTACATTTAAATAAACAAATTTATTTGAAGTTCAACTAAATTTATTTAAATGTAGCTAAAATAAATTGTTTGCAACCACTTACCTTAAAAAAAAATAGTATCATTTTATTTCAGTGTGATTTGCACAATGTGGTATTCAATCACTTTTAAATAAAAATAACATCGCTAAAGGAATAGTATGATAAAATACATACAAGTGTATACTAACCGTGATGAAGAAAAGCCTTTGTGAAGAGTAGATTGCACTGTTTTTTAAGTCACGTTTCTGTTGTTCTGTGTAATAGACGTAGCCTATTAATGATGAATTTACTTTCAGTGGCTGTGTGTTAATATACATGCTCTAATTCAACAATATGCTGGGTTATACTGTTCAAAAACGTTAGCTATAGCTAGACAAAATGAAGACATCAGTGTAAATTAAATAATAATGTACTTCAGTTTTTAGTGTCTAAATTAAAAAATGTCCATAAAATCCATCAAGTCAATTAATGGTGATTATATTATCTAAACTGAACATGTTTAGCATAATAAATGTCATATTATCTGAGACAGGTTCCACAGAGTGGTATCTTACAGGCCGTAACCAAGTTTCTTTATGCTTTTAGATTTACAACAAGTGTAGCACACCTTGAACAACAGGAACTGCACTGAACAAACACAAAGCTTTGTTTTAGAACAGAAGGACAGGGTCGCTGCCAAGGTATCTGATAGTGCTGTTTAAATATTTGTTGACCTCGCAAAGTGCAAGTGATCGGAAAAGACTGGACTTTTCTGTTCAGCTCCAACCATATCCTATTTTTACTAAAAGCACCACTGCAATAATCAAATTAAGAACATCACAAGACAGGTACAAGTGCAAAACCAGCACACAGTAAAAGCTGTGATTGTATAAATCCTATGCAATTTACATTTACATTACATTTAGTCATTTAGCAGACGCTTTTATCCAAAGCGACTTACAAATGAGGACAATGGAAGCAATCAAAAACAACAAAAGAGCAATGATATATAAGTGCTATAACAAGTCTCAGTTAGCCTAAACACAGAATACGTAGCAAGGGCTTTTAAATAATATAATAAATAAAAAGAAAACAGATAGAATAGAAAAAGAATAGAGCAAGCTAGTGTTAGAGGTCTTTTTTATAATTGTATAATAAATGAAAAGAAAATAGATTGATTTTTTTTAAATAGAATTAGAATAGTGAGTGAAAAAGTTAGAGGGGTCAAATAAAGATGGAAGAGATGTGTTTTAAGCCGATTCTTGAAGATGGCTAAGGACTTGGATTGAGTTGGGCAGGTCATTCCACCAGGAGGGAACATTTAATTTAATTTAATTTAATCTAATTTAATCTATGCAATCTACAATATTTCAAAGTTTAATTGAAATAAAATACTTTACTAATATATAAGGTGGATTTTTAATAATGAGTGGTTAATTAATTTTAATTTTAATTAATTAATATTCCTTGAGACTAGCTCTTCCTCCAGAGGGCGCGTGAGGGCTCAGATGGATCAGAGCGCTGATTCCTCCACTGACCCGCATTCAATTTTTTTGGGTACGTTTGTACACCAAAATGTAAAACATTTAATCAGTTAATTCCAACTCTTAATACTGGACATAAAAATAAAAAATATGGTCCATAAATCTATATGAAACCATATATAAAAATATCCAGTCAATCGGTATCCGGTAATCACACTGATCTGTGATTGGTCAGTTCTGACCAGCGCTGTAAAAAGTTACAGGCACCACGCAAGAATCGAATCTACGCTCTACTTCCTTCTTGGCGGTTTTCGCAATAGTTTACACCTGATTAATAACACCAGAGAAACATTACTACCCATCGAATTGCACATAAAATCAAGAATGCATTGAAACAGGATAAGTCTTATTCAGAAGTTTCTGTCCAGTCCAATACGACACAACTTCCGGACCGTTTATCACCGCCCTTTCTCAGACCCAGAATACACAATCTAACCTTAACGTAACTAGTTTATGATATTTCCACGGTAAAGACGTCCGAGAGACCGTTGATCTTTATTACTTGCAAAGTGCCACCAGAATAGCAGACCTTCTCAGCTCGTAGGTAAAACTATATTTCTTCTTATTAAGCTATACTTAACAATTATAATATTAACAGTTTATCAAGATTTAAAAGAACATGATTCGCTCTTGGCTCATGTGTTGTTGTGCAGTTAACCTTTAGCTCTGTTTAAGTAACATTAACTTTTAAGCAGGATAACTTGATGGTTTCTGAAGTACCTCACAGAAACACTTTTTAACTTAAAATATTTGTCAAGAAATGTAATTAATGTTAACGGGAAAACTATTCTGTGTATCTGTACCCAAGATGACCTTTAACCCAGTTTTCTACATAGTGCTGTAGAATTTATGCAGACTCTCTTTCTGCTTTTCTCAAGACAATGTTGAAGGCTGTAACCAGGTGCCTTTGGTCAAATCCTGTTGCTGGCAGAAGAATGATGTCCCATCACGTACCACAGAATTTGTCAGGAAAAGTTGCTATAGTAACTGCATCCACAGATGGGTATGATCTTTTATTTCAATTCTTGTCCAACTGTACTTCAGTTCCATATCTTTGAAAAGGGTGTGTAGCTGTCACAGCACAAAACACACCGCCTCTAACACTACTAGAACATTAGTAAATATGTAAAGATGCATCCTAAATACTTGCATAACATGCTGACAGACCCTTGCGCTCACCGATCTTCTCAGGATTGGGCTCGCAGCTGCGGAGGCTTTGGGTCGGAGGGGGGCACATGTGGTCGTGAGCAGTCGACGCCAGGCCAACGTTGACAAGGCTGTGTCACTCTTGCGCAGCAAAGATATAAAAGTAATAGGCACCACATGCAATGTGGGGAAAGCAGAAGATAGAGACAAGCTCATTAACATGGTGAGGAGTTCCTTTATCGCTCTTTTTAGTCAATATTTAGTAAACGTATTGGGGAATATACGCAAATGTTATATGGAACCCAAAGGTCTGTGCAAACCTGCTAATGTATACTATATTTGGTGAAGAACTTTGCTGTTATGTACTTTGTTGTTGCAGACAATTGAACAGTGTGGCGGTGTGGACATACTGGTGTCAAATGCAGCGGTGAACCCGTTTTTTGGGAACATATTAGAATCCACAGAGGAAGTCTGGGACAAAGTATGACAAGTCATTAGCCTTAATGAACTTTTTTTCTATAGGGGAAGAAAATCGGTATTTTCAGTACTGACATTCGCTTTATGTCTACCACAGATACTTGGAGTGAATGTGAAGGCTTCTTTCCTTCTAACCAAACTGGTTGTGCCTCACATGGAGAAAAGAGGGTGAGAAGTCAAGGGGGGTGGAGGGGATATTATATTATATTATAATTTTTTTTTTTTTTTTTTATAAATAAACTTTATACCGGAGCCTAACTAAGGACCTTTTCATTTTCAGGGGTGGGTCAGTTGTGATTGTGTCTTCAGTCGCAGGGTACCAGCCAATGCAAGTATGGTGTTTTACTTGCTCTTATGTAAAGTTTAATCATGCAACACACCTTGTCAAAAAGAACTGATAGCACTAAAGTGGTTTCTTTAACTGGGTATAACTTTATCTGCTGTTTTTCATTCAGCACGAGTTGAGAGGTCACCTTGCTGTCACTCTTTGACTCCTAGGGTCTGGGCCCCTATAGTGTGAGTAAGACGGCCCTGCTGGGTTTAACTCGAGCGCTGGCTCCTGATCTCGCCCACAGTAACATCCGGATCAACTGTGTCGCCCCTGGCATCATCAAGACACGTTTTAGTGCTGCTGTAAGGATTTCCTACATATTTTTGACGGCTTTCATTTTCAGAGCTTCTTGGAAATTCGTCTTAAGTTTAATTTTAATTTATAACATCAATTATAGTCTTTACAAGGTTTGTCTGCATAACCCTTTGCTTCTGTTCTTTTGTAGCTATGGGAAAATGAGGGTGTGCTTGAAGAGTTCTTGAAACAGACAAGCATAAAAAGGTTTGTACAATTTGTCAAGACAATGAATGAAATTGTTTTTAAACTAATAGCAAAGTGGAGCTTGAATAATCATATCTAGAATTGCATTAGCACGAGTAGGAAAATAAATTGTGCCACTAGCATTATGCATCACAAAAAATATAACATTTAATTTATGCATCTTATTTTTTTAATAGCTAAAGTGTATGATTTTTATTATTAAATGTAAAAAAAAAAAAAAAAAAAAAAAAAAATCCATTACCTGTAAGGTAGCATTGCAGTAATTGTCCACAAGCTATTCCTTTGCTTTTCATAAGCTTTCATTTTTTTTGCTTTCTGGTGAAGGAAACCTGATTCTTATGTAATGTCTTGATCTCTTAGACTCGGACAGCCAGAGGACATAGGTGGTGTGATTGCCTTCCTGTGCTCAGATGAAGCCTCATACATCACCGGAGAGACCATCACTGTAACCGGAGGCATGAACTGCAGACTGTAAGAGGAGCGGCATGGAGGCACTAACAGTAATCATTTACTGGTACATCAGATAGAAACCTTCTGATTCAGTGACCCAACACAGCTGTAACAGCTGGTGTAGAAATTCATAACACATTTACAAATGTTTAAATGTAATAAAATGATTTCTTGCAGATTTTATCACATTCATTTAATCTTTTGATGTATAATTTTCCAGTCATTTGGGAATACTGGTATTACTGTTTTTAGATTTTAATGATACAAAATGTTGACACGTAACAGAAATAGAAGCTTACATGACTTAAGATGTCATGCATTTTCCTAATATTTCCAAGTTTCCTCTGATGGAGGGCACGTTATTCAGAATTACAAATCTCCCTTAAAAAGAGCAAATACATAGAGCGGTAAACACAATTCTTTATTTAAATATTACACATAACAACAACATAATACAACATGATACAGATAAATCAAAATAAATGATTATAATTATTAATGCTCACTTCCTAAAAGCAGGTAGGTTTCCTTGGTTGCAAATGTACTACATGGCAAAGACCTTGTTTTTATTTTTTTTTTATAAAATCTAAGACTTATGACTAATACATGTATTATCTATAACAGCAAACAGTGCAGCATCAAAGTCTTTAAGCAAGAATGATGTTCCAAAAGTGCATCAATGTCTGCTTCCAGGAGACGAAGTGGAACAAAAGACAGGATTCCAGAACTCCCGAAGTGTGGGCACATACGTACCATTCTTTGTTTTGCAATACTGCTGACTGAATACCTGACAGGAAATTTCAAGAAAGTCAGATTCACAGTTCAGGCACATATTAAACCTAACCCTAGAATCAAGAATTTGGACAATATATATCTTAAAGGCCATTTTGGTAAATGATCACTTACATATTGTTCAGCAAACATTTAATGCAATAACCTTGTGCAACGTCAATTTTATGCAATATGGAGTATGCTGTTCTAACAGAACATACATGATTTGTTTGAAACACTTTATAGGGCCACATACACACAGCTAAATTTTCAGGCTGAAAAGTTCATTAACATGCGTAAGTGAATCCCCTAAACAAAATGTTTGTGTACTTGCTGTAGCTGTGATATTAGTTTATAATACACAAACATCTCTCTGTGATCTACCGCAGGGCTGGTGAAAGCAACTAAGGTGTAGAGACAGATTTAGAAAGAAAGACACGTACCTCCTTCTCTGTGAGTTGCTAACACTACTCCTGGAGAAAAGAGACACACATTGCAGACTCGCTTTCAGTGAGAGCGAAGTCACTGCATTAATAACTACTTGCTCAATTTGGTCCTGAATGACATTAACATGGACTTAAGCATAACTACTAAAGTGCAGAACACAAGTAGAGTAACAACTATATTAAGCTAGTGTGTATGTGGCCACAAGAACCTGCTGTAAATCCTGTGCAAATACTCTCTTGAGAAGCTCTATAGGCTGAATTAGATTAATCCTACACTCTAGTCCCTGGTTCTACATAGCGGAAGACTTTTGTTTGGTTGTCTGAATCATGCAGATGCCGTTACAAACCTTTCTCTTGACACTGTCTGTTCTCTCATCATCAGAATCGCCAATTATGTCATCTGATGACTTAACTGAGGGAGATGGGGTATCTAAAATAAACGAGAAACTAAAAGTTACACCTCTGGCATATAAAACCCCCCAAAAAACTTTTTTTTTTTTTACTTACCTGGACTACCGACTGGAAGATGCAGAACAAGGGGAATACACGGAGAGCAAGTAGAAGTTTAAGGGATAAGAAATTCAGATAAGAATGAAGCTTAACAAAAACTTAAATTAATAATTAATTATAATAATGATTTCAAATGATTATAATATTAAAGTAAATTGAAATCATGTTCTTACGGTCTGTTGACGGCTAAAGTCATGCGTTTCTCCGGCGTTGGGGTTGAACTCAAATCAATAAATTTCCTCTTGCGCATCACAGGGTCACTGTTTCCCACACGGTCTTTTGAAGCGGGCTGGCTTGGAGACTTCGTGTTTTCCCTCTCATCAGAAGATAAATGATTCGGACAGACAGGAAGATCATTGTCATTTAATCTGGGAATGACAACTCTCAGCTGGCGCTTCATGCAGGAAATGAGGAGAGCACTCATTTCTGCTTATTTTTCTGTGACTCAATGTCCCTCAGAGCTTCTTCTAGTGGAATATTTCCTCGTATCATCTTGCCCTCTTTTTCCAGTTCTGTTCTTAATTTCAATGTTTTTGGCTAGTTTGTTTGCTCTCTCACTACTCCCCTTCCTACTGTTTATTTCTTCCTTGCTGGCCTCCACCTCTTCTTCATCTACTTCACTGCCAGATGACTGACTGATCACTGTGACCAACACATTCCCCACAAAAAACTCCTTTTCTGGATCCTTCTCCAAAATCTCTTTATCAGAACATGATCTTTGTTTGCTTCTGGTATTTCTGGATATCTCCAAAGCGGTTTCAACTTCTTGTCCTGAACTTGCTACCTTCTCATGGTTTTTCTGGAGAGTGTCATTGGAAATGGACCCAATCACAGGTGCGACCTGTGACTGGGTTTCCTTCGCTGTTCTGCGAGTGGTTCTGGGTGTTGACGGGGCGGGATTCGTGACCATGTTGGATAAGCGAGTGGATTCTGACTGGATGGTCTGCAGCACTCTACCCGAAAGAGGGAGGGAAAGGGAAGAGAGGATCGCGTCACCAGTAGACGACAGAAGAGATGCTGAAAAAGAGTGAAGTAAAGAAAACAGAGGATGAGAAGACAGATGCTTAGGGGCATTAAAGAAAAGAATTCAGTCTTGTGCTTTCTGCAGTTATCTCCCAGACTTACCTGCGCCGAGGTGTCCGAGGCATCTTTCATGCTGCAGCAGAGTCCTGAGGAGCTGGGGCTGCGATGCAGAGCGCGCACACTCCTCCAGAACAGCAGGGGCACCACTGAGCCATGAGACTGTCTGAATAATACATCACAATACAAAATGGTAAGCATTAAGCATAAACAAAACAGTGGTCCTGTCCCAAATGGCAGCATTAGCCCTTGCAGTCAGCATTTGACTATTTTAATCAGGCAGTTTACTTTGGCAATTTTTAAGCAAATCTTGTGTGTAAAGGACTATACTTGGAAATTTTTTTTATGAACATTAATTAAATGATTACAACATTTTTGAAAGTTGTTCACATTTAACATTGTTTTAGTATTTAGGCAGTGTGCAAGAAAGTGTTTCCTTCTTCCTAAATATTTAAGACAATTTTACCAACTATATAGGGTTAAAATGTACAATTTTCAGAAAAAATAAGATAAAATAATATTACTATTCACATGTAATTTTTTTTCTCCTTTATTATATGCCATGACAGCACCAAAGGTTATTTTCATGACATGAACAGAAGCTTAAATTACAAAAACAAACAAAAGCAAAAATATTTTACAGCAATGGAATGACTTATATATATACCTGATATTCTTACAAACTAAAAAGGTTTTGTTCTGAACTTTATTATGAATTATACCTGAGCAAGATCTGGAACAGGTAATAGTTTATCCAGTCGAATTAGAAACTCCCACAATAGCTTTTCTAGACTGGCCACATAGTTTTCTCCATAGTGAAGATGGAATTCCTCCTGGAGTCACAGATAAAACCATGTCAGTGCACATGAATAAAAGTTTGCATTAATTGAAGATTTTTAGGCATTTACCAAATTTAACCAAACCGTGACAGATAATTTAGAAGTGCCTTCTGTCATTGCCTTCATATCTAAGATGTTTATAGAAAGTAAAAATAAAGTCTAGAAATGAAAATAAAGTTTTAAAGCACTCTCATGAACATATATCAGGTGGGAGATGTAGGTGAGGATTTGTGGAGCAGTTCTTCAAATTTATTTATTTATTAACCTCGAAGAACTGTTTTCTGGCTGCTGCATTCTTCAAGAGAGAGTTCACCAGGGTCTGGAAGTTGCGTTTGGCTTCTTCCACCTTTTGATCCTTCCTCTGAGGATAAAAGAAGGTACAGTCCTTGTTGGTGCATGTAACTCTTGTGAAATGATATGCAAGAACACTATTTTAACTTCTAAAGAAGCTAGATGAGATTAAATCTATCAAAACATGATGAGACAAACAAGACTCTGCACCAGTGTCAGGGCCAAACTCACCTTTCCGATGGGAATGAAGGAATCTTGCAGCTTGTGCAGCTCCTGGACGATAAGCTGAGCATCAGGAGGATCTGACTGACGAAGCTCTTCCAAGATCATCTAAGGTTAGCAGGATATAAATGTAAAGAAATATCTTTACTATTTACAGATTATAAAAAAGTAAAAAAATCTTAGAAAACAACAATAAAGTTTCAATATATGACCAAAGGACACTTAAAAGTATGGCAGAATAAAAAAATACTGCTGTTGGTTGGTTAATTGTTTTGTTTTATTTATATATATATATATATATATATATATATATATAGAGAGAGAGAGAGAGAGAGAGAGAGAGAGAGAGAGAGAGAGAGAGAGAGAGAGAGAGAGAGTACTTTTTTAGCAATCTCACCAGTGCCCGCAAACCCATTGTCAGCCTGGCCTGATGTCTGTAATGGAGCAGCCCAGGTACAGTGTCACAGAGTGATGTTATGGTCTCCTCCAGCTTCCCATAATGCACTGCATCCCTCTGCAGCATCACCTTCCACATGGCTGCGGACATCAAGCGTAAAGGTGGAGCAATAAGCTGCAGAGCTGACAGGGGTAGAGGTGCATCTGTTGAAAAAAGAAAACAAAAAACACCAGACACAATTTATAACAAGCAAACTACTGAAACTTTTTAATATTATTAATCATACTTGTGTGTATATATATATATATATACACACACACACACAGAGAGAGAGAGAGAATATATATATATATATACATACACACACACACAGAGAGAGAGAGAGCAAAAATTTACATTAAAATAAGGACATATATGGTTATATTTCGGCTTTTCAGTGCTGAAAATGTCAAGTTAACTACCCCTACAGACATTCAGAAACTGACTCTATATATTTAAAGCTCTAGTATGCAGATCTATATTTAGACGTGCGTTACGCAGTAAACACCTGAACTGAATAAATATGCACAGAAAGTATGCATAGACACCACATTGAAGCCGATCCGACAGCTCTCGTTTTAATATTAGTTTATTACAAGCTACACTGTGCAGTCCCACCTTCATTGATAGTGTTATTCGCTGTTTTCATTGTCCTGTCCGTCCAGAAAATAAACAACTCTGGGGTTCTGGAGATGGCTTTCTTTGATTCCTAAACTTAACAACAAAATCTCTTACACAGCTCAAACAAGGAGTCATCCACAACACGATGTGATAACACTTAAGCTTTCGGTCCCTTGATCTATATTTACAACAAATACGCTACGTTTATAAAAACAACTGATGATTTATAGGAACGTAATGATGGTCGCGGTAGGAAAACACTTCTCGCGCCAAAATGACGAAATACTGTTTCCGGTGTTACGTGTACAAAGACGATTTTTTTTTAACTCAGTGGGCATAAAAGTTTGTAAAAGTTGTATTTTATTTGAATGCTGCTACTGATCTTGAAAATATGGCATGCTTTATTTGTTTTAAACTAAACCTTGTTTTTTTTTGCTTTTTTTTTTTTGATATGACGTTTAGTTGAGGAAGTTGTTTTGAGTTTCAAAATAAAAGTCTTCTAATTTCAAGTACTGTAGAATCCAGATGAAAATTAAGCAGATGCTTTCAATGCATTCCATAATAATTTCAACTAATAACCTATCTATCTATCTATCTATCTATCTATCTATCTATCTATCTATCTATCTATCTATCGATCTGTCTGTCTGTCTGCCTTCAATTTCAATCTTAATTTGATGAAAAAAAAAAAATAAATAAGATGCACAGACACATTAAAGCAATGGTTTCAGCACTTACATAATTCAAACCTTGGCTCTGACTGTAGTATACAATCAGAGAGGAGACCTTGCCCAATGACACAAACTATCAGACTAAATCATCCTGCAGTGTCAAAGTCCACTTGGCTAGCATCACAACACATTATTGTCAAAAAGATATTCTCCACCAGCTGTGACTCAGTATCACCAGTTTCCTTCGAACGGTCAAACAGAGTCAGAAAAGACTGTAAACAACTGGCACTGAGGTGACAGACAGAAGAACTCAACCACAGATCATAATGGAAACAACAGCCTCCCTGTTCAAGTAAGTAACATTCATTTGTTGATATTCAGTACTGTTACTTACAATACACCTATTCATCTTTAGAAGAATCATCGGAGTAAGAAGCTGCCACATATATACATTTGATCAAAGTTATTAGTAAATATATACATACTGACATATTTAGTTTAAATGGTTTTATCAGTGCTCGTCCTTGGCTTTAACGTTTGTTTCACTCCATTAACAGCTCTTTAGATAAGACAGAGAGTCTGATTACAGCCATGTGCTGTCTGTGCTTCTCGCACTTTTAAAGCAGTCATTGATTATTCTAGGAAAAAATATTTTTTTGACATTATTTTGTCATTATTAACCTCCATGGATCTCTTTCTACCATGGAACAAAAAACAAAGATACTGAAGAATCACATTGGTCGCTCTTATTCATGCAGTTCTAAAATATGAGCAGGCCTACTGTTGTTTTCAAACTTCAAAAGGGACACAAAAACACCAAAGTATTATAAAAGATATTAGATAGCTCTGTGTTATTACCAGATCGTAATGTAAGTAATAATCCAGTGATGTTTAAGTGATAATCTTTGCTTTTAGTGAGCTGATCAGATCAGTAAGTTACTCACACACTTGTCAGCAAATTATTCAGACAAACTTTATGAACTGGACAATTCAATGATAAAATAAAAAGAAAAATTTGTTCACAAATGAGGCATGCAGCATGACGGTGAGTAAATAATGAAGCATTTGAGCATTATTGTGCTAACTGTTCCTTTAAGTGTAGTTCCTTTTCTACACTGACTCTTGACAAAACCGTTTTTTGTACTCTTATTCTTTTTTCTTTGGCGTTTTGCCTCCTCCTCATTCCCCATCGCTCTTTCTCTCAGGTCAGTGTCTCGGCGGGTTTGGTCGCCCCCTCAGCGTCCATTCAGAGTGTGTTCCTGGGACAGAGAAGTCAAAAAAGGGCTCACTGCTGGAACTCTAGAGGAGCTCAAAGAGAAGGTAGGAAACGAAACATCGTTCAACTGGAAGTTTTGCCACTTACTTAAAAGGATCTTTTAGATGTATACATTGCTTAATAATCTTGCCTCTTGGATCTTGCAGTGGTTTTATCTTTGTGTAGCGCCCCCTACCCTGTGATAAAGCTCATCCAGTTTTCTAGACATCCTACAATGACCAGTCTTTTATCACAAACATTGCTGTACATTTGAACATTGTGGAGCATTTTATACTGGATTCTTACCTCAGGCAGCTCAGGCTCTCTTGATATCTACTGTGCTGACTTTGGTGTGTGAAGAGGATGGGACAGAGGTTGACTCAGAAGAGTTCCTCTTAGCTCTGCCGGACAACACTGTTTTCCTGGCCCTGACACCCGGAGAGACCTGGAAACCTCATCCTGTATGTATTTTTGTTTATTTCAGGTATTTCACTTATCTGATTGCCTTCATCCACATTAGAAAGGTGGTAATATGTCACATCTATACTTATCATCTCATCAAGAAGCTAAAATCCCTGTGAAATATTTTGTATAAACAGAACTTTCTTATATTGTGTCATTTGTATCGTTCAGTTCCCTTATCTTAACTTCACCTATCCCTCCTAGTTACGTCAAAGGGGTGGAAACAAACCGGGTGAGAGTAAACCAAGTACAGGAAAAGACATTGCTCAGATCACCTTTGATCTTTACCGTACGCACCCCAAAGACGTATTCGGCTCACTAAATGTGAAAGCCACATTCCAAGGGCTCTACTCTGTCAGTGCAGATTTTCAATGCTTGGGGCCAAAGAAAGTCCTGAGGTAAACAGAATACAGATGGAAACTCTAAGCATTGTTATGGTTTGTTTTACTATTTATTTGTACAAAATAGCTTTTTTCAAGCCACTGAATTGTATCCTACACTTTTGTTGTCTTTTAGGGAGGCCCTCAGAGTCATGTCCACTCTACTCCATGCTGCTGGACAATTACTGATCTCATCTGCTGCTGTCATTCGCCGTATTATCCATGGGGCAGATCTTCTTCAAGCCCAGCAGCATGGCAAACCTATAGAGTATTGAGAATAACTGGAGTATAAGGAATAACCAGAGAATTAGGACATCAATCCGAGATCACTAAAAATGTAACTGAGGGATGTTTTTTTCTAAAATGTTTGCAACCATTGTTATATGGTAACAACACTAAGGTTCATTTTAACATTAATGCATTAGGTATAATAAATGAACAACAGTTAATCTAGGCAAATGTTAATTGACACACCACACTTCAAATGTTTGGGTTCAATGTAATTTATTCCACTGATGGCAAAGCTGAATCTTCAGCAGCCATACTCCAGTCTCGAACATTACAAATCGTTTTTAGAAATTATTCTAATATGCTGATTTGGTGCTCAAGAAACATTTCTTGTTATTATCAATGTTAAAACTTTTGTGGCAATCATGAATAGAAAGTTCGAAAGAACAGCATTTATTTGTTAGTGGATGCATTAAATTATGTTAATGTGACTTTATTGTAAATTGGGAAGTTATGCTGGTTTAATGGAAGATTGCTCCTGCAAAATTGCTCCAGTTGTTTCTATGAAAGCTGCCCTTAAGGAGTGATTTTTTATTTTTTATTTTTATTATTCTTAGTCTAGGACTACCCAGTGTTACTTATTCTATGTGTTTGACCTTCTTTATAAATGTTTATTTTAACTTTACCAATACTTTATTCAGTATG